>NC_071570.1:44208173-44442310 GCF_026979565.1 Vidua chalybeata
TTCCTGTTCCATCCCATGCTGGGCTGAACTGTGCAGAGCACTCTGTAAGTACAAGTACTGAGACAGGGCTGGATGGAGCCAATGCCATAAGCAGCATAATTACCTGAGTAATAAAGATGTTAGAGATGCTCACCTTGGCATAAATTTGCAGTGGTCTGTGCCTGGGACAGGACTATTTTCCACGTCTAGCTGCTGGGACAGTTTTGTGGGGGTCTTGCAGCCAGCCAATGATAGCAAGAATGGTGTAAAACCGAGTCCTGTTACCACAGCCATACCCACGCTGCATTACTTAGGCAACTGCAGTGTGGGCAGCAGTCAGAGGTTGTAATTGTTTGATGGGGGAAAAAAGCCCATATACATACACATGCAGAATTAAAAAATAAAGTGATCTTTCCTTTTAGCTGCAATTTCTGACTGTACTTTGGACAAATTGTCAGAATCCACATTCCCACTGGCAGAGAGCCAGGCTCCCTGGCACGCTGATTAAATGGTGTGTGGGCAAAATGTAGGCAGATGATGGGGACTTGGTATGTTGAAACCTTACAGAGCTGTGTTTTCTGCTGCTTTCTTTCTCTCTCCAAAGTCCTTTCAGGCTAGTTTTTTGGCCATCTTTAACTAGATCCTTTTTGGGGTCTGAACATCCAACTTTGGGAACTGAGGAGAGGCATGAAGCCACAGAGGTAGCTGCTCAAGGTACATAATCCCTAGCTGCTTGTTCCCTTGCAGGTGAGTACATAACCCTCTGAGTGCCATGAAGGTGGTTGAGAGACCAAAATGTTGGGCTTTGGCCATATAAAGGGAATTTTTGCATGTAGATGGGAGACCTCTTCTGTGAAGGACCGAGTCAGCCAGTCAGACGTGCTTCTGGTCCAGCTTCAGTCTTCTTGGGAGCTCCATCTGTAACAGCTCCTCTTGGAGTATGGCTTTACTTCAGTGAGCTACTCTGCCTTTCTCTGTCCTTGGGGCACTGGGCTCCATCCAGCTGACAAGCATTGGAACTGGGGATTTTGAGACGTCACACTTCTAATCAATCTGGTGCTTAGATCTCACAGCTGTAGCATTTACACTGCCATGCGTGTGAAGACTGGGGACTGTTGCATTTTTCCCAGGATATATATCTGCCTGTCATGGTGGGCACCCTTGGTTTACACTGACTTGCCTACTCACTTTTTATTTGGTTTCTTGTTTCTATTAGGGCTTGACAAAACTCAGTCAGGAAGGTAAGATGAGTTGTCCTTTGAACCCAAAATGGCATTTAGTGGAGACAATTTTTATGAACATAATGGCTGAGCTCCACTGTGAGTCAAGGTTGCCCCACTCCCATGTCTGATGTCACCACAAAGGGTTGACTGGATAGCTATACCTCAAATGAGGTAAGTCTGAGCTGCACTGCACTGAAGACTGGTGTGGACCTCCCAGTTCAGAGGCAGGGTGGCCTCCATGTAGCTTCCAGGGCAATACAAGATAATTCCCTTTTCAAAATATGGACATAAAAGCTCAATCCCATTTTTAAATTACACAGCAATTTGATTCACATCTTTAGCTAATTCAAACTTAAGAAATTTGGCACAAACAAGTCTCTGGAGGTATTTTGCAGCCCTCTGAGTTCTTGCTGCACTTGTGAATCATCAAACGTGCCTTGATGCTTAGTTCAGTATGCAGCATGACTGACAGGGCCTCTTTTGCCAAGTGTAGGGAGCTGCAAAAGTCCTGCAGGGTTCCTATGTGCTGATGGTGCAGTCTGGGGCCCAACCTCTCATGATTACAGAGAAGGGTCTGTAATATCCTATTAGCTATCAGCTCCAGCACAGCTGCACTGTGATCTGCCTCTGTGCCCAGGAGCCTGAGAGGTTCCCCTTCTCCTTCAGCTTCCCAGGAGCAGACCAGGGCCAGAGCCGCATGTGTGCCTGCCAGTTCTGCCTATACTGTTTAAACTGTAAACTCTTCAAGGTAGAGGCTTTGGCTACGTACATTCAATACCAATAAACATTAATCCTAATATTTTCCAAACTGCTTGGCTTTCAGAGACTGGTATGACTTTAATGCAGAATACCTGGCATGGTGTTTTATGAACCCTGGGGACAGTTTTGTTTGTTCAAATGTGTACTTGAGCTTTTAGTCATTAATGTGATCAATCACAGGAACAGTCTTTTCTCTCTGACTCACCAAGGCTGATTCCTTGAATTTGAGGGGTTTAAATATCCACTTGATTCAAGCATTTAAGGAGTTTGACTTAAAAATTCTGCTGAAATCACAGTTGGAGCAACTGACCCTAGCTCCCAGAAGTTAAAGAAAGATCACTCAGGTGCTAAAGAGAGAGAATATGTACCAGCTTTCATCAGCTGAAAATTGAGAATTTTGGGAAAAAACTTGTTGATTCATTGGGGTGCCAAACCCCAAAAACTTCCCTGTTAATTTGCTCTGTTCTGTCTCTCATCTAAATGGCTTTAAAAAGATGAAGAAAACCAAATCCTGCACCAAGTAATGGGATTGTCAGGTTTCTCATTTGACTCCATGGAACACTGATTTTGCCACAGGATGCTAAAATGAGAAGGGAGGAAAAAAGCCCATGACCCCTTCTTTTCTGTTCAGGTACCTCCTGTTGAAGTACAACTTTTATTCCATATTTCCTCAGCATGTATGCCTTGAGGCCTGATAAATTTCTGTAGTCCTTGCACTGTCTCACCTTGAATGGTGTAATGCTACTGTGGTTTTTGCTGTTACTGTTCTGCCTGCTGGTATTACTGGTGTTATTGGAATATGTAATTCTTTGCTTATCTGTGCCCCTTAGTGCTTTTATTTTTGTTCTAACTGAACACATTAAGTTGTATCTTCTCTGTGAGCTATTGTCCCTATGTCGTCTACAGGGAAAACAAAGCACATAAAGCCTAAGTAACTGAGCCACACAGGAATTTATGAGCATATCTGGAAGGTGAATTCCCCTTTTCCAGAAAAAGCAATGAATTACTTTGTGTCACACTCCTTTTTTAGCCACCTCCAGTACTTTGACAGCTTTACCTCCTTTATGAAGATCATCCCTTCTTAGTCTTATCCCTCATTATTGCTCTCAGCTTGTTTAGTTATGAATTGTCATCAGGGAAGACTTCAGCAACTGTCTGAATCTCTGCAATTCTGACTAACACCTCTATTATAAGTGCAGCTCTCTTAGCTCAGTGCAGAACCCCATTTTTTGAGCAAGCGGTAGAAATCAACAGATGTGTTTGTGGTCACCTGTGCTGCAGTCATTATCTGAGTTCAGAGTTCTGCTATGCTAAGCAATGTGTAGGCCTCCCATACCTCCAGACTGTGGATTTGTTCCAAAGATTTATGCCCACACTGACCATGAAATTCAGGGGTGGAGGTTTATTGGACTTTTTGCCATTACATTTTAGTAGGGTCAGAGTATACTGACTGGCTGCAGAGCATGAAGATTAGCAGACAAAATAGTTAGTAAAGAGAGAAAAACAAAACACTGTGACTATTTGCCTCTGATGATTGTTACTGTTAACTGTTCTTGAAACTGATTTTACTCACAATAAACAAAAATAGGAGCTCTTTTGATTGAGGGTAGAGGTTAGCTCTGCCCTAGCATTTCCATCCTGCCAGGTAAGAAAAGGAAAGCACAACTTCAAACAGAGCTAAGCCCTAGAGCCTTTCTGTTTTTCTGCTTAAGTACCGTGTAAATTATACAGCATTGGCACAGTCTCCTTATTAATTTCACTCTATGAGTAATCATAAAGCATTTAGTTTTAACATGAAATATTCAAGTTCTTCTGTTTGATTTTGAATTCTTATGTATAATTTAATGACTTTAACACAGAAATTATTAAACATTAATACATTAGATGACAACTACTGAAGAAGAGGGACAACAATACTGGAAATGGAAAGATTTTCAAAAATTATAACAAAATGTTTTGAATGCAAGATTTTTCCTTGCGTGAGGCAAATAAGAAATAATCCCTAATAGTATGGCTAGGAGTGACCTTGTTGATAATGTGATAGAGCCAGCACTGCTCAGTCTGCAAAGCACTGGATGGGGTTATTATTATTGGCACTTACCTGTCATCACATGATGACAACAGATTAGCTGACTGTCTGCACTGTGTGCTTTCATGCAGTCACAACTTTTGCAAAGGCTGCTCCAGAAAGCATCACCCTGTAGTTCCCAAACATTTGAGCTTGGAAAGCCACAGTGGAAATTTCTCAAGGGACCCATCTTGGGCCTAGTTAAACTGCTTTTCACTTGAAAAAGAGGTGCCATGCTGTGCTCTTCATGTACCATGTAGCCATAAGGTATGTGTAGCATTGTCAAAAATAAGACAAGAACTCCATCCAGCAGTGTATAGTTCTGATATCTCCCGGTGCTATGCTCTTACTGGCTTTCCATGTGCCTCCCTTGTAAGTGGAGAACGGTGAAGTGGGGTTGCAGAGGAAGAGCTTTCAAGCTGAAAGTCCCTCTTTCTTCTTCATGGAATTGAGCTATGTCTGTAACCCAATTTTTCCAAGTCAGATTTCCCCTCTGACTTTCCAAAATGACATTGCCCCCAGCACTAAGCATGCATGGCCCCAGGAACATCCAGGTCTTGTGTGCTTCTGCTGCCCCACAGCATGCCAGTGTGTAGTGCTGTGCTCCAAAATCCTGAGTGGCATCAGGGTGCATCACCTCTTTCCTACCAAACTCACTCTTCATCATTCTCCTGTGGATTTCCCAGCTACCTGGACTCTCTCTCTGGGTACACAGCTGCAATGCTGTTTTGCTTAGATGTCTGCTCTCATTTGAGCCCAGATTATTTGGGTTCATCGTTGTTGATGCTCCGACATTCAGCACCAAATTTCTCCCTGTTAGCTTTCCCACTGGTGGTAGCCTCCTGGCTGCCCTGAATTGCATAGAACTGGGAAATCTCCCCCAAACTCAGCTGCCAGGGAGGGGACTGTGTGATCTGTACCATTCACAGAACAAGTACCCTGCCTGGCACTTGCCTGTGCTGCTCTGCTAATGCTGCTGGAAGAGTCAGAAGGATCAGAGCAGTAGTGAGCAATGCTCCTAGAAGCAGATGAAGAGCTCACCTCCCTTCTGGGTGGCTGCATGGCAGGGATGAGGAATTGGTGACTGCAGCCATGGATACCCATGGGGAGGGAGGGGAAAAGGCAGGAACCCCTTAAATGGGCCAGAGCAGAGCTCAAAATGATCTGACAGAATACAGAAACGCTGGTCACAGTCCAAGGGGTGGTGGTGCTCTGGGAGAGTGGCAAGGGAAATCTGCCATTAGAAGGCTTGAAAGGCAGAATGGGCTGAAGGACTGAGCAGTAGGCAAGAACCAAAACTCACAGTGATGTGACAAAATCTGGATCAGAGGAGCATGACAAGTTTTCCTGGCTCTCAGAGTACAAGGGAGCGGGAGGGGAGGCTTACAAAGACTGCAGGGGGAAGGTGAAGTAGGAGATGGATGGGAGGAACAGTGGCACCTCCATCCTTTGCCCCAAGCCTTGGCCTGGAAGTCTTTTATTGGTGTTGGTGCTAGCAAGACATGAGTCATTATTCAGAGCCTGAATATGCATCCTACATCACTTCAAGCTTCCCACCTGATCAAGTTGTGCCAGAGGGTGTTGATGGGGTTGGCAAGATAGAAGAGGGGGCAGAACTTGCTAGATGGAGCTGGATGTTGCTCTTTGGCCAAAAAAAGTTGATGCTATGATTATTCACCCTTTTTGAGGCTATTAGTGGTCTGTAGGCGTACAGGGTTTCAAGAAAAGTGTTATCCATTTAAAAGTCAGATTAAGAAAAATCTGAAACAAACTATGTTTCTGAATAGAAATAGGAACTTCCGGAGAGCCAAACACTTATTCATTATTACTGAGAAGCCATTTGCTTCTGAAAAATTGGGCTCCTTGCTGCTTCTTATATTTTGAAATCTGATGCAGTTGCATGTGGAGACAGTTCAGTGGTGGGAGCTTTCAGATTTGTAGCACATTGGGTGCAGGAGTAGAAGGAACAGTTTGTGCCATTGCATCACAGCAGCCAAGAAAGCCATACGTGAAATACCAGCCTCCCATCAGCTACATGGACATACATCTCCATTCTTTTCTCTCCAAATGGCTCCTGTTTCAGGAGGCAATGAGGAATGGAATGCTGTGTAGAGAATGCAATCACTGATTGCAGAAGAAAAGGCAGTCCTTGGTGAAGAGGTTATCATTCAAGCTTTGTGCCTGTTCCAGAAAAGCTGGGACTTAACATTGTTTGTGAGTAAAGGAACGGAGGGATGGAGTGGGGCAAACCACTGTACGTTTTAAACAGCTTTGATTTTGAGTTGGAGCTTTATGTTAAATATCATGATTCATGTCTATTTATTTTCTTAAGCAGTGAGCAAGCAGAAAGTCTAGCAGCTGAAATTATGTGCCTGAAAGACTCCTGGCAAGCCATCCATCAAGCAACTATTGATTAGTGCTGCCACAGGAACCATTTTGAACAGTAAGACCTTTATTCTATACTCTGACAAATGCTCAGTTAGATGTAAACTAACTGAAGCTGTCCTTCTCTTACTTTTTTGGGCTGTATTGGGAATGAAGGTTTGCTTTCCTAAGAGCAGAAGTGTGGAAAGCATAGCAAGAGCCATGAGGGAAAAAAACATGGGTAAGATTTCAGGGTTCCAGGAGGTGTTCTATCATTTTAAAAAAGGAGGTAAGAAGAGAAATCAAGAAATTCCCATAAGGGAGATAGCATGCTATAACTGAAAAATGCTACAATGGGCTGTAATGGCTAAAGAGAAGCTTGCTGGTAATGGTGCTACTGAACAGTCCAGTCTCACTCACTTCCTGTGGTGTCTAATGTGAATGAAATCAAAGGTGGGGAAGGTGCAATGGAGGTGCTATGGTACCATTTGGACTTGCACTACAATGCCTGCTTTGCCTCAGTAGTGTGCATGTCAGTACAATGGATAAGCCAAGCAAGCTTTGCACTCCCAGAAGGGGTCTAAATGTGCTGCTCTCGTTACCTCCCTCAAATGATTAATTTCACCATTATTCAGTATTCAGTAAATATTCAGTAAATATCTGACTTCAATTTCCAGCCGTTGGTTCCTATTGTACCTTTCTCTGCTTGATTAAACAGCCTGTCCAGAATTTTCTGTCCTGCAGAGGTGCTTTTGCAGTGCAGTCACGGCCTATTTAATTATTTCTCAAAGAGCTAAACAGATTGAGCTCTCACCATTTCTCAATACTAGGCATCTGCTCTGATTTTAGCCTCAAATGCCCATTCTAGTTTTCTCAATGTTCCTACTCATGGGCATTAAAGGACAGACACATTTATTACACCTTTGGTTTCCTTTACATGGGGTGCAGAAACACAATTCTTGTCCTGCCCCTTGCCTCTGTGCAGAGATTTTGCAGAGGCAGAAAAACTGCTCTTAATAGTTGGTGCTGATAGCCAGAACAGAACATTGCATTTTTTTCTGTGCTCCACGGTGGTCTTTGGGTGAATTTGCTCCAGATGGATGACCCTGATACTCTTCTTGCCATCAGCAATGAAAATATGTAGGTGATATTATTTCTGCTGGCACTGCGTTGAACTAATTGTTCCTTGTTTTTTTTCAAAGAACTGAGGTATGCAGTTCTTTGGGAAAAAAACTCCTTGTTCTTGCATCATAACTGAAATATTTTCCCAAGTTCAGGAAGAATACGTGGTGATGAAACAATCAGCATGAGCCCATGCTTGGCTGTTTGTAAAGGCTGGATGGCTTGCCAGTTAGTGTCACAGTCACGACACACAGCAGAGACATTAAGCAGTCTTCTGATGGCAACTCTTTATTACAGAAATAGCTGACCTTTTATACACTTTCTAATTGTTTATACTTCTTCTACCCTAACTATTGGCCACAATAATTCAACATAACACCATTGGTGAAAAGTAACAGTGACTTAGCTAGCTTTCTTGTCCAGCTGCAAAGTTCCCTCCTTATCTTTCTTCAATTCCTCTCTTCTCTTGGAATACTTGGTAACAGCCTTGAAGAGAGCTTATCAGCTTCTTCTTGCTTCTCAGCTTCTTCTTGCTCCTTTAGCTAACAGGACCGCTGTTACCCCCTTCCACAGGTTAGGTCTGGAGACATCTCTGCATGCATGATTTTTGGTGTCTACATGCATGATTTTCAGTCTCTCTGCAGGCAGTATATACTTGATAGCTTGCAGCTGATTTCATATCCCTCCTTGAATTAATTAGGTCTTGTCAGATCATAAGTGAGTTCCTGAACTGCAGTAGGTGCTGTGCTCAGTCTGTCAGCAGCTCAAGACATCCATAAACATCAGCCCAACAAGGCAGTACACTGGCAAGCCTCACAGGTGAACAAGATTGGTGTACTGTTGAGCACAACAGCTGGGCAGAGGTAATACTGGGGGAATAGCCTGGGTTTTCATGCCCATAATGCTATGTCTTGGTTTTAGACAATTTAAAGGAGAATACTCTCAAATGAGCTGTCTCCGTTTATAGTTTCAGCCAATCCCTTTTCACCCATAAGGAACAAATATGAGTTAATATAAGTGAAAAAGCAAAAATAATGTGGCACAAGAAGCTGAGCTGCCTGCCTGAGCAGACTTTTAAAGTGCCTGCAATACCAGCCCCCTCCCTCCACACAGTTCCACCTGTTCCACCTGTTCTATGTTCTGGCTGCAGAGTCTTAGAGAGACTAAAAATTTTTGGGCACAGGTAGACATGGAATACAACAACATTTTGGGTTACCCACAATGTGCTATCATGAAAGAGACAGTTGTTTAAATGTGTGGAGCCTGTGCCTAAATGCTGTGGAGAGTCAATGATTTTGCTGGAAACTGGTGTGTGTAAGGCACATCACCCAGGGCCTGGATGGTGACACTGAGTGGAGGACTCTGCTGCGGCTCAGACAAGCCACAGCTCTGCCAGGTTGTCTTGTGAACGAGGAAAAGGGGGATCTTCCTGCTCCTCTTCCCCCTGCATCCAGGGAGAGTTTTTTGCTGTCTCCATTGCTCATGAAGGTCTTAGTCTGGGTTTTCTCTACTACTGTACTACTTTATTTCTTATCCTGGCAGTATGTAAACACCCTGCTAACCTGCACTCTCTGTATGATATTGTTTTAGTTTAGGTTTAGGTGACTTACAACATTACTACAGTCTGATGTCCAGTCCATCTCTGGACTGGAAATGAAGCAGTACATTTAGGCATGGTTCATCTTGCACCACAATGACTTGAAGTAGCATTAAAACAACTAGGCTGTGAGGTACATATCCTATTATGTCCAGGAGTGTTAGCCCATGCAGGAAATAATATGACAGAGAAGGAAAATGAATCCGTCTCTTTTAAACCACTGCCTAAATCCACTTCATGTCATGGATAAATTATTTTATTACAATGATTCTGTCCGCTGATTCTGAATTACTTCAACTCCTTTTGCTTCAATGTAATTTTAGCCTGTGCTTAAATGAATTTGAACTGAACCTGGCATGAAAATAAAGCAAGTCTTAGCAAAGCTGTGACTTGTACTCGTTCAGATTTTGTATTTTTTTGTTTGCTTGTTAATTTTTTTTCCTTTGCAACTAATTATTTCAGGAGCAGGTGGTAGGGAAGAAGGTGAATGCTTCTATACAGATGTCTTCAACCTCAGCCATTTAAACAGCAATTAATTGTACTCTTTTCTAATTTATTATTAACTTCTGTAGGGTCTAGTATCACAAAATATTAACAAGACCTGAGCAGGGAATTCAGCAACAACAAACTATCCGTATGCACTTGACTGCGAGTTCAGTTTATTAAATTATGGCTGTAGTACAATTTGAAGACACTGCACTGTGTAAAATGATGTAACCTCATATGTATTACTCTGTCTTTTTAGTTACTGAGGTCTCTCAGTGTTTCTCTGTTTTTCCTTGGGGCCAGTTTTATTTCAGTGCTCATGTATTGATTTCTTCTATTCAGGACAGGCAGAAAAATTATGAAAAAACACAGGGCAGGATCCAGCCTGAGTACTGGAAGAAGAAAACCTGTACATATGAAGTACTGGTGTTTTAATTCTATCATTAATTTTGCAGGAAAGAGAGCAGAATGTACACCGGCAGCCAAAGATACACTGGCTGCAAGGACTGACAGCAGCTGGTAGGGTCTCATGTACCACATGCTGCTCTGCTTCGCTTCCATGGCACCACCTCCTTGTCACAGCTCGGTTCTTTGTTTTGCTCTATGTGCTTCTGAGTTTGTTACTTGCAACCCCTCAGGGCTTTTTCCCGTTCTATGTCAATGCAAGCAACCATTAGCAAGATGCCGTAAGGCTTGATCTTCTGTATGTCTAAAATGCAACAAGAAGGATTTTCCATGGACCTAGCAGCACTTTTACTGATTATTCTAGCTGTACAATTGGCTAGGCCACAGAAGTGGACAAGGAGAGTATGGGGCAGGGGAGCAAATACAAAAGATGGAGCAGTCCTTACAGGTTTATGATCGTAAGGTTTCATATGCAATGCTGTTCAGGCTGTGAACTCCCAGCGCTCACCATATGGAAACCTTTTGGGAAAAAGACCCTGTTGGTGGTAGTACATCATCACTGGCTGCTGCCTTAGTCCAGAAGTTCTAGGCAGCTCTGACAATGTCACCCCACTGGTGACAGTAACAGAAGGCAATGGCACCTGACGGCACTGGAAGAACAGAAGGACTTCTGGGGTGTAAGGAATTCTGGTGTGCTGTGGCCAATGCTGATGAGCCTCTGACTGAGAGAGACAAAAGCTGGTATGCCTTCTTGGAAACCAGCATAGAATCACAGGATCATTAGGACTGGAAATGGCCTCTACGATCACTGAGTTCTAGGATCACTGAGTCCAAGCACTGATGTGCTCTGTGTGCCACCTCTGCAGCAATCTGGTCACAGCCCTAGGGTCACTGCAGCCCCTTTCTCAGTATGTATCTAGTTGTCTCAGATCTTTGCAAACTGCATGGTGCTCTCTGTCTCTGTTTGAGCATGGGGCATAGTCAGAGGGTATGGTTGTGCAGCACCACTATACCTTGTTTTAATACACCCACCAAAAGCCCTGTTTTATGATAATGTACTTAGAGAGCAGCATCTCCTGGAAGATGGGAGATAGGCACAGAATAACACCCTTTTCTAGAACTTACACTCACTTTTTTGCATCAGAAACTGGACAAATATTTATGTGCTTCCCCTCAGCTAGTGAGTTAGAGGTAGGAATGAAGGACCCATTCTTGTCCTGTGCTAACATACTGGCTTTGTGTATATCCCTGCTACAACTTGACTATCCATGCCATGGGCATAAAGGAGGATGGAGAAAGGAAACTTTGACAAACCGGGGGAAAGTCCTTCTTGGGTGCAGCCAGGAACGTAGGCCTGGCTCTGGGGTGGGTGTCTGTGGCACCACTTGTGCTTGCAACAGGGGCTGACACAATGGTCAGAGCTACCTTTAACAGGGTCATGGAAAAGCAGGATGGCCACTGCTGAGGGAAAGGTAGGAAGTCTGCCCTGCCAGGGCTTCTTCAGTACTGGCACTCTCCTTTGCTCTGCCAGACGACACTTCTGACACCAGCTGACCGTCTCTCTGACTTGGCTCCTGGCAGTAGTCTCTTGGGTTTTTGCATCCTCTGCTCCTTGGATGTCAGAGTGAGTTGGACTGGGAAATAATCAACACCTTGGAAATGTTCTCTACTGATGCATTAACTCTTGTGTAAGTGCTTACCTCAGTGCACCTTATAGCTGGGCACAGGATGGGGGGACCTGCACAAACAGTGGTGATTGCCTCAAGGATATCCTGTAGTTTAATTACAGGCTTTGTTATTTCTCTTCATGTGTCTAAGCCTATTATTTGCAAATCTCTCTGCATCTCTGTTATTATGAGAGTGGAATTACTCACCTGCCCATCCACCAAGCCATTAAGTGTTTGAGACATTGCATAAAATTTCCATTTATGACTTCTTCTTCTGAAATGAAGTCCTGATCCTTCAGTCCCTGAAACTGTATGAGATTCTTGCCTTCCTCAGAGGCTTCTCCTACACCCAGTTTGCACTCATCCACAAATATTGGTAGACAAGTGTGTAATTTCACCTAATCATTGCATGTTCACCTTCTGGGGAAGTTCAGGGACTGCCTTGTCATGCAGGCTCCACATCAACACCAGGTCTAGTTGCTACTTTGCTCATTATTCATTCTCAAATGGTGGAAGCAAGTGACCCAACTTCTAAGTGTTTCTTACTGAGCTTAACCAAGTAACACTTGTGAAGAGAAAAGTTCCTGTTGGTGTCTGCCTCACTTTTGGCTGCAGAAGACCATCTGAAGAGCCCTGACAGCCTTCTCCTTTTTGATCTTCCCATCACACCAACCCACTAGAGTAGTTAAGTTTTCCTTTTTGGTGCCAGTAGGTGGCATTGCTTGCTCTCTTGAATGGCCAGAAGTTAAGCAAAACATTTGGCCAAGCCTTTAGAAGTTGTACCTAGTTTGAAAGTCACGGCTTTCCCCGACACTGCAACAGCTTCCAAATCCAGCATCTAAATTTTGGCTGGAAATCAGCCTGGTTTCTAACCCCAAGAAGAGGAATGAAGTTGTGTTAGTACTTCCCTGTGAAATTACAGGAGCAGAAGAACTAGGTAGTTTTATGCCATAACATGATAAATTTGAGAACAAGGTGGCATGGTAAGATTACATATGATGTGATAGAACAGCAGTCCATGATCTTGGCACTGCTGCAGTGGTGTGCTGATGCAGTCTGCTCAATGGAGCCGTGCCACTGGCAATTACAGCTCCATTTTGTGCTGTGTTGTAACCCTGATTGCAGTCATGTTATGTCACTCCGTGGCACAGGTTGACAAAGATGGAGCCTTGCCATCTTTCTCCCTATGGATAACCATTTCCTGTCCTGAAAATATAGCACATGGGACATCATCTCTTCATCATAATAAGACTGGAGAGATTTTCCCAAGTGGATGTTGTGAGTTCCTGGCCCTGCAAATGCAGGTTTGCTGAGAATCAGCACTCCAGGAAAGACAGCTTGGCAGGCAGGGGATGGCTATGTCATAACAGGAGATCACTCCCTACAGGCTCCTGGGAGAGGGGTGGTGTATGAGGGGAAAGGCAAGCAGCACAAAGGCAATTGGAAATCTAAATGCAAATTGCCTTCAATGTTGTCTTCCATCCAGGAAAAATTACACAGACATATACATGACTCCAGGGTAAACTTCAGCCTCTCTTATTTCTTTGTGGGCAAGGAGTCTCCTGGAGGACTCAGAGTGCTCAATACCACTAGATTAGATTTATGAGCAGAAGACATATCCTTGTGTTCATGAGAGGACTGCCAAAATGGATAGGATATGTGACATGCCCAAGATCACCCTGGACACCTGTCTCAAGCAAGGGGCTAACCATCTTGCTGTTCATGCTGGCTCAGGGAAGTGGAGGTCCAGGAACAACTTTTATCCAACCATTTCTGTGTCATCACTTGGCAGGTTGGGATATGCACATTGCGCCTGCTCATGTAATATGCTCTGAGCATGCTGAGGGGAGACTGCATGGTTCACCTGCTGCCAAAGGACAGTGCACAGAAATGTTGAACAGCTTGGCTCTGGAACACTGTACAGCACCACATGCCAGTGTTTTAGCTCCAGTACCTAGGATGACTCTGCCTTTGTTTGCACAGCAGGTAAACCACTGCTTTCTGAACTATGCATGGCATCTGACACAAATATGGAATATTGGGCAAATATGGAACATTGATTGCATATCATGCAATCTCCCATGGCAAAGGCAAACAAGCCATTCCTGGCTCTACAGTGATCATCTACTACATGTTGTCTCTATTTTCTGGTTAGGAACGGCTTGGTAGGGTGCATGTCTGCACTTTCAGGAGTTCAAATAGCTCTAATGGACCAGACCTTATGTAGTCTCTCCTATGCCACTGGGATCCTTGATCCAGTGAGGTGCCACTCTTGGTCTTGCTGCAGTAGGAGTGTGGCTTATCTGGCCAGGGAACCTAAGCCGTGTGGGAAACACCCCATCAGGAACTCCTGAGGACACAGACAGTGACTTTAGAACCTTTTTCTCTTCACCCATACCTGAAAGGTAATATGTTCTACCTCTTGTCTCAAATTGCTGACTAGAAATGATGATTTTGGCCCCTGAACATCAGCTGTGCAGCAAGAACAAGGCATGGAGAATACATTTCCGTATCAGATGACCGTTATTAAATACCTTTCAGTTTGTTTCATAATATTCCTTTGTTCCAGAATGAAGATTTCTGAGTGACAAATATAATTAGCATCAGGTGATGTTCACTGTGAATTAAAACATTTTTGTTTCCATTGTATATAATTTCTAGGGAGCCTACTTACATTACATTTTCATTATTTATTTCTAAATTGTGGCAAAGCACTAGAGTCTATTATTCTCAGAAAGTGATGTATGACAAGCTGTGGGATGTTCTCCTGAGTGGATTCAGACTGTCTTCTTACGTGGTCACTTTACCATTTTTGGTTGCAGACTCTCAGAAAATTTGCGAGTCATTCAGATTCCTAAACACATGTACCCAGCAACATTTTAGATGGTTCTAGGGTATTCAAACTCTCCACTCAAAATAGGCAGATCTGGTGTAGCACCTGTGGGCCCACAGGATTCACAGACTATTGACTGCAGGGTGCAGCTTTGGTAGCTAGCCCTTTGATATGTATTATTCTTTTTTTTTCTTGCATATTGTTGTTCTCTGACATTGGAGGAGTTATGAGGAAATTAGCCCTCTAGGTCATAATTTTCATATTCTATGTTACACCCATTTTTTTGTTTTGTTTTGTCTGCAGTTAAGGAATTCAGCTCCTCCATCTGTGGCCATAATGGTCTTGGCTGCAAATCTCATTGGTTAGTCTGCTGTGGACAGGGATATTCCTTTGATTAAGAGAGTTCTTCTGAGGCAGCAGCAGCACAAAACTTCTGATGTCTCCTCTTCAGACTTGGCTGGGAGCCAGTTCTGCTCTTTGATATGTCCTTAGGACCTTTCTTGAGTCCTGAAAGTTAAAAAAAGCCCCACCCAGCAGCAAAAAAGGATACAAAATGACAAAGTGTTCTAACATTGTGTGTGTCCCTGAAAGACTATATGACTATTGCATTTGCAGCCAATGGGTATTTCTTCTTTAGAAGAAAGAAGCTGGTCAGCATACACTACAGAGAAGGGCCTTGGGGTTGTTTTGTACCTCTAATCAATGAATTCCAGAAATCTTTTCTTCCATTTATAGCCTCTTACCACACACTGGCATTGACCTGAGTTGTGCCAGATGCTGCTGGTTGCGCCATGCTAGAACTTGGAGGTGCTGTCTGAGACTGGGGTCCTCTTTCTAATATTTTCACATGCTACACATAGTGAAAGAGTTTTTCAATGTCCATGAGATCTAGTGTCATTGCAGATCCCCAGCTAGGTAATAATTAGCATTGACTCCATGATTCTCAGAAAGCTGATCAATCTCTTTTTTATACTTATTAAGAAACCCATTGCTTCCACCGACAGCCACAACTGCAGTCCAAACACCATCACCATTGGCCAATCAAGAAACCACCCTTTGGTAAACAAATCTCCATAACACATTCTGCATGTTCACAACAACCGGTGCAGCAAGATAAGAATTGTTTATCATTCTTTTCTCTGATCTTCTCCCAGCCTTCCCCAGGTCAATGTCTAGGAAAGTTGTGCGTTGCCCTCTGTAGCCAGAGAGCTGCTGCCACAGTCTAGTTTTCTTGAGCACAAAACCAGAGACCCAACCTCTTATCAAATCATGACATGAGCAATGGAGTTCCTTTGAACTGGGTTTCAAGGGTTTTCTCCTTCAGTTCAGGAGTAAGTCCTTCTAAGGCCATGTTATTCCATGTTGGTAAGGAATTGCCATGGCTGTGTTTGGCAAGGAGCTGTGTGTTTTCAGAGCAGTGCAAGAATGCACATTGAATATGCCTGTGATTGCTCTTCTCAAAGAAATACCAATTGGCCAAGAACCTCAGCTGTGTAGTGCTGTGAATCTCAATGTGACTCCCACAGAGTATGGCAGATGAAAGACCCAAGGGAGGAAACTGAGGCATAGAGAAATGTTCCACCACTTTTGATAGTGTTTGTGGCCCCAGAGTGGGAGAAAGTGGTACAAGATCTTTTGTCCATAATGAACATTTTGTGTCAGCATGTGTGTCATGCATTAGCAGTTTTAGTGACTGAGGTCTTTCAGATTAAGTTTGAAATTAAGATTTGCCCTATGCTATCATTTCTCCTTCCAGGGTCATGTCATATAGTTTTTCAGCACCTCAGTAGGACTGTATAAATGTATTTCAGTTCCTGAGGGTCACAAATTATTCAACAGCTCACCACAAAAATAATACCCAGTATTCACTGAAATGCCACATCTGTCCCTTCCTGCAAACCTGAAATGCCCATAACCAAGGCCTGCAGGGGATGCCTCTGAGAAAAGATATGAAACTGAATTACTCCAGAGAATTTTACAATCTCAATATTGAATATTCTATCTGAACTGAAGGTAGGATTTGGGATTACTTGGTTTAGGACAGGGATTGGTTGCTTCAAGTAGCTTTAAGACTTTGTTTTATCTACAGTATAGTAACTTGTCTAGTGTCAGTTTGGTTATAGTGAGAACCTGATGGCTGAAAGAGAAGGATGTACAGGATGTAAAATAATAAATTGTTCTAACAGTGTGTTTGTTAGATACTGATGAACCCCATTGGAATAAATTCTCCTGCAGCAGATGATCTTCCTGAGGCAAAAACATATTAAGAAATATTTCTGAACTTCTTAGCTTGCATTTAATTTAAGTAATAATGAAGAAAATTTAAAATAGATCAGGACTAGCAATATGTTTCGTAATTTGTGTAATAATGTCTTTTTCCTAACTGTACACAAGGGATGAATGGTAGGAGTTTATGTCCTATTGCAAAATTAACCAATTCATGTTGTTCTTTCCTGAATTTTCACAACAGTCTGGATGCTTCTGTAGCACAATGATGATCTTCTGTCTGAAGATTTTTGTTTCTTCTTTCACATTTCATATTTCACTGCTTATGATACAGACTTATGGGAATGCCTGTACCCCCTTTACCTTTAACTTGCTGTCTTGTCAGTAGCTGCCAAAAGAGTTCCACCTTTATCTTTTGTACCTAATGATGTATGTATTGGGGCTGCAAACTCTTTTTTAATTTCTCAGTATTTCTCTGCTCTCACCTGGTATAACAGAAATACTCTTGAGCTCCTTGTCGAGGGCATGGAAAACCAGTAACATATTTTCTAGAGCTGTGTGTCCTTTTAACAGTCATGTCTGAACACCCAACCTGGAACATACAGGAGCTTCCATGCTTTTCCTGCAGACAGTTCCTTCCTTAATGGCCTGTTTGCCTTTGATACTGTCTAGTGATGCGGAGTTCATCCATAATAGTTAATGGATGTAGGTACCCAGCTTAGAAATAAATGCATGTCAAGGATTCCCCTAAGAAACTGTGAAACCTCTCATCTCTCAGTATGAGATGTGTGTCTTGACATCCAATTTCACATAGAGTACAGTGAGAGAACTCTCTGATTTGGATGAGGCCCTAAAATTGCTTTGTTTTCCAGATCATCAGATCCTGTGTGTAATCTAAAAAAAACAACTGGAACTTTCCTCTCACTGAATTAAAGCTTGTGTTTGACTTTCTGGGAGTTGAATTATAGTCTTAAGGGACAAGGGGAAAATTTAGAAGACAACTGCCAAAAGTTGGTGGTAGGGACTTGAATAGGTGGAGGAATAGCAGCAGAGTCATCTTTCTCCCAGAGAGTTGTTCCAGTTGACTCCCTTGGGGTTTGCAGGGCTGACCATGTGTGTGGGAAGGACTGCAGTGCTGGCTGATTGCCATGTCATTTCAGGGCTTGGAGGGGCTTAAAGTGGTGAGTACTGGCCCTCTGTGGGGGAAGAGGGGGGAAAACATGCAAGATACGATACTCAGGCATGTTTTCTGCTTATTTCTCAGCAGACCTCACTGGGTGGTCTTCAGTCAGCCAAAGTCTTATGAGGTTGATGTGTTTCCAGTCAGATGTACAGAAATGCTTCACTGTAGTAAGTCTGTGCTGGATCAGGACATTTCTGTGTAAGGGCATGAAGCACTTCGAAGGCCCTTCTTGAAACTCATGATGAGGTTTCACAGGAAAGGTATCCAATAACCGAGTGAGTTGCCCCCATAAGCCTATGTGGAAACAGATACAAACACTGGAGACAATCAAAATGCCAGACCCAAGAAATGAATGGGAAGTCTCAGAAGGTGGTGAGGACATGCTGCAGCTGTATTCAAGGAGTAGTTTTACAATGGAGTGTTTTCAGTCTGTGGTGTGCACATCAACCTTGTCTCAAATACTTGTCTCTGAAGCTGCACCAGTTCCCAGGTTCACCACAGAGAGATGGTGTTTGCAGGATGTAGATAATCATCTGCAGTGGATGTTGAGTTCCATTTAGCAATCACTTGGCAAGGCTGGCTGCAGTGCAAGCACAGTTCATGCAATTCCAACTGTGTACTCTCTCCAGGGTATTGTGTCATGCAGGAAAGGCCTCTAACTTTTAAAAAGGTCATGATTAGACCCCCAAGGGACTGAGATAGCCCTTTTCTATCCTTGGGGAAGAGGTTAATTTTCCAGTGAGTGTGGGTATATATAGATAGAGAAAGGATGGTGTAAGGTCTTGGAACAAAACATCAGGCTGGGGTTTAAGCAAGTTCGAGGCTAGAGGGGAATAGGCCTGATTTTCCTCTTGGGTTATTATGCAGTTATTTACTAAGATGGTTTACCCAAGTGCAAAGACCCTTAAGCACAAGTTTGGCTTTACTGTGTTGAAAAAGAGGGATGTTAAATGAGAATGAGGCAGGAAAAAAGTGATCAGCACAAGAAAAGATTAGACAAAGGGATATATTCCTGCAATATAGACCTCTATGAGAGCAGATTAAAGAAGGCTTTGTCACATGAGGAAGAACTCAAAAACTGAATTTACAATGTATATATTTTTATTCTCAGCAGGATTTTTAAATTTAACAAGAAACAAATCTTTTTTCATGTCCCCTGGTTTGACCACATATCTGGAGTGTTTTAAAAGATGAGACATCTTTCCATCTTGCGCAGCCAATTAAACACAAAGCTAGTGAATTGATCCTACTTGAATTCCTGTTAGGTAGATCGGAAGCCACTTTTGTGGTGTATAAAAGTGTAAGAAGATGTTGTAATAATTTGTAAGAACTATTTGCCATAGAAAGTGGCAACTATCTGCATGAATCTGCTCTGTCTTTTGTAGGGTTGGAGTTACTGGAAGTTCAGAATCTTTTTTTTCATGGCACGTTTCACAAGGGTTGGTGTATGCACCTTGGTACTTTGAATTTTGGGTTGGATGTTACAGGAGTGCTGTAAATAACAGGGGCTGATGCATGGACCAGGCTATACCCCCCCTATGTACACTCCAAAATTTTGCCTCCAGAATAGGTGCTGTGGGGAAGTCCGGCAGGTACATCCCTCTACTTGACTAACTAGTTAGCTCGCTGACACAAGGGAATATGTTCCTCTAGACACATTGGATTCATCAGCTTTTATATACTTCACGTGATCCTGGAGGCCGTAACTTCTGAGGGAATTGTCCTTATAAATTTCACGTACAGTTCCAGGATTCAAGAGGCTCTTCCTCCAGACTGTTTCCTTTCTTCTGTTCCTGCGGCAACCCAGCCTACAGAGGTTTTGGAAACTTAGCTTCCACAATGCATGGTGTGATCATTGGATGACAGGTAGTGAGGAAATATATAATTGTTGTAAGTCTCTTGCTCTCTATGCTTGCATCCAGCATGGTAAAAAAAACTGAGGAAGGGCATTTCTCACTGAGCATCAGCAAGTCAGCAGAAGGAATAACAATGCACAGATATACATACTGACATATTTCAGCAGGCCCCCAGTAGGAAACTTACACTGTTCCCTGCTCGAGTCAATCCATGCTCCCAGCCCTGTGCTTCAACAGTACCAAAACCTACTCACAGGCTGGGCTGGGAGTAATGAGCCTGTTCCCTTGCAAACCATATTGGGATAATCAGTAATTCCTCTTCAAGGAGATACCAAACTTTGTTTCCACACATGTAAAGCCATCTTTGTAGAAGGAGGACAATCTGGCTAGGAAAAAAGCCATATAGTAGAAGGTCTGTTTCACTGTAAGGAAACCTTCTTTGCCACCTATTGCAAAGTTACTAGTAGCTAATTAGAGCTGGCTTAAATGGTATTTAGTGTGCTATTCCAGAAGAAAATACTTTTGTACAGAGAGCAAATGCAACAATTGCACAGATGCCAAATTATAAATTATCATTTATATTTTTCAGGTATTTGCATTTTCAGATTCTGTTTCCAGAATTTAAAGTTTATGCTGATATTATAAAATTGTGGAAATTACTTTTTGGGGATATATGTTTCATTTTTTATAAAAAATATATCAAAAATTACTTTTTTTTTCCTTCAGAAAAATGACAATTGGAAAGGGGAAAAAAATGACATTCCTGTCTAAGACCAAGCAGAAATACTTCTTAAAATCACCAGTGATCAATAAAATAAAATCTAATTAAGTAAAAAAAAAATTTTTCAAATTTAATTTCAAGGGTTGGATGGTCATTTCCATTTCTACTCCTTGAAAACAATTTTAAAATAAGATTATAAACCAGAAATTTTTAAAGGCTGTGTTTTGCTTTAAAAGTGTCAAAACAAAAAGTTTGGATGGAATTACTTTTCAATCTTGAGCAATTTAGTTAATTCAACCCAAAAGTGCAAAATACTGTGATTGAGTCATAGCCTAACTTTTCAAAGCCAAAACTATTTAGGCTGAAAATACTCTGCTGAGCTCTACTTCTGCCTCAAAAGAGAAGCCTGCAGCTGTTTCATCGGGAATTATCCATGGAGCACTGAGTCCTTCCTTTAGCATGCCTAATCAGCCCCAAATTTGCCTTAATCCATTAGCTTTGTTTGCTCTGTTGTCTGTCTCTTCTTTATCTTGGAAAGGAATAAAGGTGACAGCCCAGAACCAAACAGTGGAGGACTGTCTTCTTCAATTGCTTGCAAAGCAACTCACAGGGTAGTTTTTCCCTCTAATCAAAGTCCTGTAATGCCCCTAAAACACAAGGAAAGAATTTTTTAAATCTCCCTTGTGAAAGGAAAACTTTATATAGGAACTGGTTTTCCCATGTTCACTAATGGAAGCTCCTTCCAGGATTTTTTTTTCTTTTCTTTTCTCTCAAGACAGTTAAGGAAAAGAAATATAGGAATAAATACAACAATTTAAAAAAACCCAACCCTGCTTGGCTGAGATGACAAACCACAATACCCAGATATGAACTACTGAAGGAGTCAGAGAGTGGCTTTCCACTAATTTGCTCATCAATATAAATAAATTATAAAAGAGAGAGATTAGTAAGCAAGAGAAAGTGGCAGCTTATGAACTGCTCACTAGTCCTAAAAGGGATTGAATCTTTCAGGAATGAGAGCATATTTTATAGAAGCAGGTAGTTTATTTAAGACTCTCAGTCCTGCAATTGCTTATGACTCAGAGCTTGCATTACAGATGAGTAAATATTTAGCTTTCATGGCCACAAAGGAGGGTTTGATGTTGAGAATGTTAAACCTTAAAGACCAGAAGGCAAATAAAAAATACCCTAGCATCTGTCCTTTGAAACAAAACAAAGAAAGCCTAGCAGTTTTTAAGCTAGACTCAATAGTATTCATTCTTTCTGCTGTTTGTATTTTCTGTAGTTTCTTCTTAGGCCTATCAGTTCAACCCCATACTTCAACTGTAGGACTTCTAGAAAACCACAGGATATGACTACAGTTGCATGCACCTCTGCTTCTCCTTGTGGTGGATCACCACAAGGTATGCATGGGTTGGGTCCATGCACAGCCAGCCTCTCCAGTGGGAAGGGGCAGTGTCCCCATTCCCAGCCTCTCATCACATTTTCAGCAGCAGCACTTCTTCAGCAGTAGGTTTAGTGACATTTCCAAGAGCTGAACTCAGGATCACATCTAGGTCAAGACTGCTACTGAAGAGAGTCCTCATTTTGGCCTTCATGGTGTATAAGCATCAAGCAGCCAAGCATCTCCAGAGTGACTGGTAAATGCAGATTTCCTTCGAAAAAGCCACCTCTGTTAGGAGCAATGTGAGCATGTGGAAGAGATAGAAAGTGCCTTTTTCATAAAAATCTGTGTTAACAGCTCCTAGATGGGAAAGTGCTTGTTTGGTCCTGGACGGGAGGCAAGTTAAGACATCCAACAGGAGCTGAGTGGTAAGATTGAGCACCAAGAAGGCTGAGGCTGCTTGGTATTCTGTGGAAAATTTTGTTCAAAAGAAAATGTTGTCAGGTTTACATCAAAGTGGCCTCGGAAATCCTCAGGAAAGTGCTTGGAGGAACATTTATATGTATTAACTCTCAGTGGAGAGTTAATAATTTCTTTCACTGGAGAAGAAAAGCCTAGCTCCAGCACACAGGCCTTGGTGCACTGTGGCTGTGTTGGCTGAAGCAGCACTTACCCTCTGGTGTGCTCCTGTGCCCAGCAAAAGCTCAGCTTTGGTCTGGGGGAGATGGTGAGAGGAAGGTTCACTTCCAACAGCAGAGCAGACACATTCCTGGGACCTTCCTACTTAGCCAAAGCAAGTTTTCACTGCTTCCACAGTCCCACCTCAGTTGTCTGAGTCTTCTCACTGTGTTCACTGGAAACTTCATGTGATTTTATTTACCCACGAGTTTTAGGTAAAAAAAAAAAATTCTTTTTGTTTGCCTTAGGTCAAAAAATGCATTTTTACATTACTGCGTGCAATGGACTGGAAGTCTCAGTTCTTACACCAATATAAAGTAATACCTAAGGATGTGAACAACTTTAAATCCTAACACTGGAAAATTTGAGAAAGAAATGGACTCAATAACAAAGGAACCAATAAATTAAAAGAGCTGCATTTCCAGAGTTCTCATGGCATCAGACAGATCAAAAATCAAGTTCACATGTCCCTTTTTATTTAACAGGAATTCTTAAAATTCCCCATAGGATAAGTAATTTGAAACAACCCACAGAAGTATTTTGCTTGTTTCCTGGGGCAAAGTTATGTCACAGTTTGGTAGTTACAATGTTATCAGCTGCCTTGGAAAAACAGGCTCTGCTAATGTGACCATTACCTAATTCATGCCTGGAGTCTGATCCTTGGAGATTTCTAAGCCTTTTAGCGATCCCTTGAATGGCCTCTTTATAACTTTAAACACAGGGACATTTAGTCAGGTGGCTGCCATAGTAGGAAAACAGGAAGGTGTATAAGAATAACCATTTTTGCTTGATATCCTGCCATCTGCACAAAAGCAGACTTGTGTATAAACACGCATGACTACTTTTTCATCACTATATGTGAAAACAAAAATTATCCAAGACTCTCTGGGAGATGGGAGTGTAGCGGAGATTAAAAGTAGTGGTAGAGTCTGATATCTGTGTCTTCCAGAGGAGATGGAGGAAGAAAATAGTTTTCCTTCTTTTTGGTTGTTTTTTTCCTGGCTTTACATCCCTTAGGAAGGACATTAAGTGGAGGGCCTGCCCTGCTGAGGGCAGTTTGTGCTTTGGGTTGCTTTATGCACCTCACTTTGTATACAGCCTTGGGGCAAGCCTTTTCAATCTTTGGTGCCTCTGCTTCTCACTCTCTTGTAAAATGCTTACAAATGGCCTTAGGGGCTGCAGAGGGTGTTTTCCTCTCACCCAGGTCTCCACTGCTGCCTGCTAGGATCCCACAGGAGTGCTGAAGCACAGCCGCAGTGAGTCAGGAGGAAGGTGGTGTCAAAGACCATCAAATCAGCCAAGTTTCCATCTGCTCTGTGTCTGCTCTGGCTGGAGGAGAGGACCCTGAAGTGGACTGGCTGTACTTCCTGCTTCCAAGGCTGCCCTTGGTACACAGACCTGGTGCCCCTGGACTCCAGCAGGAGCTGGAAACAAGACTTTTCTGTGGCGTGTTATGCGGCAATGTCTTCAATGACAGGCACGTGACTTGCGCAGTAAATGTGACAAATTGAGCACTTTGCAACTTTAAAAACTGAAAAAAGCTTTGCCAGATTTGTGGCTGTAGATGACAATCATGGCTTATTTGGAGCCCTGGAGGCCAAGTTGATGTACTTCCCTCACAAACTGTCTCTAAAAATAAAGGCCCCCAGGGAAAATGTGGTTTTCCAATCTGGAGAATCCTGTCTGTGGGATCTGAAGACCTCCATGACCAGGGACTCAGGTCTGCCATTTTTCATGTTTCTCCCATAGTTTGCATTGTGCTTGGAGTTGATGGATGAATAGTGAGATCTCATTGCTGCGGCCCTTGTCCTTCCTCTCCCCTTCTCCTCTTCTTTGTGTCTCCTCTTTGTTGCCATGTATTAGTTTTGGCAGGAGTATCTCTGGGACAGTGACCACAGCTACTTGTGTTCCTGAAAATGTCAGCATACTTGTCAAGATAGTGAAGTAATGCAATGAAAGAAGTAGGTGGAAATAAATTCTATTCCTTGTTTGCTTACTTATGGCAAATAGAATAGATCAGACAGGGAAATTTTACTGTGTGTACGTAAACTCAGACTGTTTTCTGGTCATAATTTGAAGGCAAATCACTAACTGTGCTCAGGCTTTGCTTGAAATCTTTTAAAACTCCATGAGAAACAAAAATGATACCTATAAAGGTTAGGAGCACAAAATCACTGCAGGATCTCTCTGTAGTTCCTGGAGGCACTGCACAAGTGTGCTTTGACTCCAGGTGGGCTGAGATGTCCTTTGGGGAGCACACCCCTCACTCCATGAGCACTGGGTTTGGATGTCCACAGCAGGAGTGTTGGGCCAAGGGGCTGTTTTTACTTACCAGTTGCAAAATTCCAAAGAAGCAATGCTAAGTCAGCTGAAACTTTAAATGAAGATTAAAACAAATCCCCTTTGGGATAAGATGGAAATTCAGCCCAAGGATGAATCTGTTCTCAGTAATTTGCAAACAACTGAAGGAGATACAAGTTGGAATCCAGCCTTGGCTGCACCACACACCATCTGTCACCCTTGTAGATTGAAATAAAGGAAAAGCAGAGAGCCTGCAATTATTCTCTCCCTTGCTGGATAGCCCAGAGAAGTAGGTTCTCTTCCCTGATGCATTCCTTGCAACGGAAATGACAGATTCATTTTCCCACAGTGGTGTTGCTGTGCATTGCTCTCTAATTCTACTCACTCTCCCTTGGCAAGCAGGAGCACAGACTGCCAGGCTGGGACCTGAGTGAGAAGGCTCTCTTCCCAGGGTTAGATATACAGATGTAGCAAATTGCAGGAGAAGAACAGGAGAGAACAGGGGATGCTGAAGTCTCTCCACTAGGCACACTGCTGGCAAAATGCAGGAACTTGCTTCTGCCCTTACAGACACCTGAGCACTCCTAGTACTGAGCACTTTTGGTCAGGCAAAATGTCTTCTCTCTCTCTCCTTCTCCCCCATGCCCTTGCACATTTTCGTAACCTTACAAAAGTTTCAGACAACGTCATCTTTAACCTACTGCAGGCTGGACTTGGGACCCACGTGAGGAACAGTGAGGGGAGACCACAGTTTATCAGAACACCAGCCCCATGGCCAATGAATGGGGCACTTGGACTACACTCCCTACACACCACCCCAAACAGGGTGCTGGAAAGTCTCTCCCTTGGCATTACATTTTGAAAGATGTGTCTGGCAAGACAGCTAGCTGACTTTGGCAGGCACTGCAAATAGTGTGATAATTAATTAAAGAGCAGTTGAGAAAATGACAGCACGAGGTTACTCCACAACCGGATCCACAACTCACTACCAGAGCAAGGCATCCTGCTCTATTCCATATCTCTATTTTTTCTTAAAGGAATTAGTAGCTTCAATAGTGCACTGGAGTGGGATGAAGAGGAATTAATCCTTGTGCTAATCAGTGAGAGGACCTTGTCTGTGAGATAAGACAACCTGGGAACAGAACAGCAAGTGATATCACAGCAATAGAAAGGACAAATATGGCAAGACATAACAACTAAAGGCTGTTTTACACAAGCCTCCTTTTGTTTCCTATGTGACACTAAAGAACCACTCTGCAAAGCAGAAAAGTTAGCAGGAGGAACAGGTGTCCTGTCTATTGCAGTCAGAGCTGCAGCTGCTGCATAGCTCCCTGTATTTCTATGCCTTCAGCCGGGCTCTTCCATGTACTGCTAGTGAAGGCGCACATATTTTGTTCCTAAGCAGACATACAGGTTGCTCCTGCTGCCACCTTTCCCATCTGCCCATTTAGGGAGGTTCAGGATAACCACCACACACAGATTTTGGTGCAGCTGTAGATCTCACCTACCTGCACTCCTGCCTGTCATTGGGCTGTCCCTGCCCCTCCTGAAAGGTACCAGTGGTCCTCGCTCACTGCCAGTGTGGAAAAGCATGCAAATACTGAGCCACCAAAAGGGCCCGCTGATGAGTGTAGGTGGGACAGGTTCAATAGTCACCCTCAAGCCTCTGGGTGTCTCAATGTTGTGCTGCTCCTTACTTGAAGCAAAGAAGCTCAACTCAGGATAAGAGAACTTCTGCTGCATGTAAAGTTATTACTGCAGCCCAGATAGTGGTTATTGAAACAGGCAGGGAAGAGTAATTTTTTTATTCTCAAACTGGAGTTTCATTAAAAATGGCTGATTTTCAGAAAAATACATTTTAAAAAGATATTTCACTGATATCTTTGAAAAACTAAAAGTAGGAGAAAAGGATCCTTTTATGTTTGTTTCTTTGAACTTATTAGTACAGAAACAATATGGAAGCTTATGCTGAGGTTTTGGCTTTATTTTCACTATTTTTCTTCTGAGTGGGGAAAGAAAAAATTCAAATATTTACAGAAAAAAAAAAAAAATTCTTACTTGTATTTCCTAGTGAGAAGGAGACCAGAATGTTTTCTGCTTGTTTCTAAGCAGATACTTTTCTTGGAAGACTTCCCACCCTCAGTTATAAAATCTTTTATGTTAAAGCAGTACAAAAACATTTGAAGTGTCACGTTGTGTCAGCCCCCTTCCCTTCTCACTGTGCTTCAAGCTATCTTTGGAGCATTGTTGTGGAAATGAAATTTTCTGGTTGGTTCTCCCCTTGCTTGTTGTTGTGTGAGGCCAGTGAGTTTTCTGGGGGTTTAGCACAGCTGCGCCGCAGTGTTGCCCATGTTGTGTTGGAGACACTTCTGGCTTGTTTTTACTTTAACCTTCTACATCGTCTGTGGGTGCAAGTACCAGTCTAGTTATGCAACTTCTCTCTTCACTGTCCAGGCTTTCCCCAGTCCTTATTAGAAGCAATGTATTTTAGCTCTCACTATATAGTACCTTCTACCCACTTTGGAATCCATGAATACTATAAATCAGGCTCTGTTTTACAGACAGAGCTTTGCTTTCCCCTCTGGGATTATGTATTTCACAGAGGAAGTGGAACTCAAATCCAGTTAGTGATTGCACTGAAGCATCTTGAGTTGATGCCAATGAAGCTTCTTTTCCATCTAATCACGATTATCTGCAAGGAAAAAAGGTTATTAAATATTGGAAAATGTGCTGTGTCCCATCTATTTCAGATTATTTTACATCTGTGTTTACAACAGACTTAGGCAATTTGTTCAAGATCCAAGAATCTAGAATTATCCCCTTCCCCATCATTCATCACTTGAAAGGTTTTTTTTAGCATTTTGTTTTTAATCTTCCTTCTTTTCTTTTTTTTTTTTTTTTTTTTTAATCTGTTGGACACTTTGCATAATCCTTTCTTAAATGTGCAACTATGTTTAAAGTGAGGCATGGGCATAAAGAAAAAATTATGCAAACAAGCCTTTTCAGTGTAACAAATTAGATTTCATTCTGTGTAAATCCACTGCCTGCCCTTGCAATTGATCGGTTTCACAAACTATATTGGGAGTTAACTGTAAGTCTGATTACAGCCCTGTGGATTTACAGACAGGACTAGCAATCTATCCAGGGGTGGTATGCCAAGCATTGCCACTGCTCATTTCTACCTGATCCTATAAGCAGTTAAAACTACACTACTTCTTTTCCCACAAACTTAATGTAATATGTAATATTGTAAGCTTTTTTTTTTTTTTTTTTCCTGCATGGACATGGATGTAGTTGTGCAAATCAGGAGACTTCACATTCTGTTTAGCTCTGATGGGTAGGTAGCATCACCTGTGATTAGGGTGACCTGACACAGCCTGCCTCAAAGTATTAGTTCTTTAAATTTGCCGTATGCTGCCATCAGGGAATGAAATTTTCTAGGACGGATGTCTGACCCGAGATAGAGTCAGGCTGATTTCTAAGGGGGAAATTGCTCTATAGAGTTTCAACCAAATTAGTTCAAGAGAAATGCATTGTTTAGTCCACACTTGGGGAAAAGAAAAACATTAAAAAGTTCTTGCTATTGTTTTGACAAGAGGGTCTCAAATACTGTGTGTCAGAGGATATGCTCAGTACTTAGCAAGCTGCAGCACAAATCATATTTTTCCCTGCTCACATCACTGCCATCCTCTGGGAAGGAAGGCTGGTCTCTCCTGCCTCTTCACCTCCAATCCCCTGTTCGGACTCCCTGCCTCTCTCCCTGCCCCACCCACTGTGTTAGCCCCCTCTCCCTGCCACTCAGTTGTCTCGAAAAGTCTCAGCATGAACAGTTTGTACCCTCACTAAATTCTTCTGATGCCTTCTGGATATAAATAGGGATTGCTGATGGAGGAAACTCTAGTTGTGTCTTGGGGGAAAATGTATTCTCACTTATAGATCTTACTGGATTTTTAGTGGAACCTAAAGTTGGAAAGGTGAGCCAGTACTACTTCTACACTTCAGCAATCTCTTATTGAACAATCTCACTAATATAAACACGATATGGTTTAGTCTCCAAAGGTGTCTGGTATGAAAAAGATCTGTTACCCTTAAAGTGAATCCCATTTGCTTCACATTGCAAAACCCAGGGAGTCCTCATTCCCTGTGTAATAAGCTTCTTTATGAAGCTGCACCTTTGGCAACAAACTGCACAATGAAATGGAAACTGGTATTGTTATTAAATTAATGTCCTTACATAACTGATCTTTCACCCAGTGGCAGCCAATGCAGATCTCAGTGCAAACCACATTTCTGAGAGGACGGCAGAGAGAGTTGAAGAGCTCAAGGAATCAATTTTTTATTTCTCAGGAGCGCAGATGCAATCTCCAGTGAATTAATTTTTTCTCCAAACTTGTATCCCCTCGAGTGCTGGCAAAACAAGGTCTTGGCAAAGATTTTTCAAGGGAACAGCAGAAGGCACCTTGCAAGCACTGTACAGAAAATGCAGTTAGCTGCTGGTTACTGGTGCAAAAGCAGGAATGGGAAGGAAGACCTCACCAGAGGCATAGCAGAGCTAGGTCGCCACAGGCAGGAAGGACCTAGGGGGTGAAACGCCGGAGCCGCATCCTGGCTGCGGGGCAGGGCTGGCCAGAGGGCTCTGGGAAGGCTGTGGGAGCCAGGCCCAAGGAGGGCTCGGAGCCAAGGGCTCTATGCACGCCGTGCCGAGCCGGGCGGGGCCGTTCCATTCCGCCCCATTCCGCTCCGCTCCATCCCACGCCCCGTGGGGCGCCCCGCGTGAGCGCCGAGCCCCAGCCCGAGCCCCGCCCGCCCCGGGCAGCGCCGGCCCCGCCCCGACCCTGAGCGCTCACCCAATGGGCTCGCAGGGTGGTTTGTATATTTGCATATTTGTTGTATATTTGCATACTGTCCGGGACATAAAGGTGGGCGGACGCGGCGTCGGCGCTGCTGGGCGCTCCCCGGGATGTCCTGTCCATCGCTGCACTTCGGCGCCGCACTTCTGTTTTAGTCATCGTAAGTTTTTAGAGGAAAAAAACTTACTTTAAAAATTTTTTTAATTTTTTTTTTTTCTTTTCGCGCCGAAACTTTCGTGCCCGCGACAGGAGGCGAGATGTGGAGGAAGGCGTTCCTGGCCGCCGTGTGCCTCTGCCTGCGCTGGGTGGCTGCTCTCGGCGGTGAGTCCCGGGACGGGGGGCCGGGACTGCGGCCGGAGCTCGCACGGGACACGGGGTGCACGGGAGCTGCCGGGCCTGCCTGTTGCTTTTGGGAAACGGGGCCTGGGGGAAGTGCTGCCGGCGTGGCGGGAAAGGGCAGTTTGCAATCTTTCCTTTGTGAAGCTATCCCGGGGAGCTTGGGATGCTGCGGGACCCGGGTGTCGCGGAGTGGGCTTGGAAGGCGCAGGAGAGCGACACTGTGAGGAACCCCCATCATGTTAGAAGAGACCTGGAAGCCGATTCCCCAGCCGAAATTCAGGCACAACTTGCCGGGCTGGTGGCGCGACGTGCTGAGGTTTGGGATGTGTTTTTTTCCCAGAGACAAGGTGGCTTTCGAGAGTCCCTTGCCCCAGCAAGGGATTTGCACAGCAGTAGCACCACGGTAAGGTCCCTCGGCTTCCTCCTCTGTGGGACTCATCAATCCCAGCGTCCCAACTTCGTACAGTTCTTGTTCCTAGACAAAGCAAGGCTGAGTTTCATTGTTGTCGTGATAATGTGTTCGAGCTGTAGTTAAGCCTGTAATGAGCAGGATCCACAAGGGGAAAAGTGAACAGAATGGTTTTTCTCTCTCTGGGTTCACTTATGGTTGGGTTTGTGCTCTGCCTGTTGTACCTGCACTTGTGCATAGACATCCTGTCCAAGCTAGAGGAAGTGGAAGATGTGCAAATGGTGCTAGATTTTCACTAATCCTCTCTCAATTAATCACAATGTAATTGAAGCTGCTATGAACAAATCGACTAGCTTCAGGAGACCACTACTCCTCAAGCTTAAAGAAAGCACTTAAAATATTGTTAGCTGTGCCCTGTCACAGGCTTACTTTCTTACACTGATCTCCCACACATAGTATCTGTCTTTAAAAGTTTCTGGCCTTAGAAGAAAGGGTGGCTTTAGCACTCAGAGCTGCTTTGTGATCCTAAACTGGAATATATAAACTGCCATTTTTTCTCCTGTGGGTGCCTTTGTTAATTCTTTGTGTAAAAGGGAAGTATTCAAAAGTAAGAGGATGGGGTGCTAGGGTACAGCGAAAGGAATGTATTCTAGCTTTGAATCCAATCTTGTGCCATTACAGACAATCAAAACCAGTTTTCATCATGGTATCCAAGTTCTATACATTAAAATAACTGTCTTCCCAGAGAAAGCTTTCATCCCTGCAGGAACTGATTTGCCACAGACTTAGTAATAATTTCATTATTTCTTTTTAGGAATAGGTTATATGAAAGCAGGTTGTGTGTTCATCCTAAAGCAATTCAAGCCTTTAGTTCCATACTTTTCCATGCACACCGCAGTAAAAAGTTTTTTGAAACCACAGAAAACACATGATCCAGCCTTCCAGGAATCCAGAGTATTTAAAAAACAACATAGAAAAATACTTCCTAGGTGAAGAAAACATTGATGTTCCAGGAAAAGATAAAAACATTGCTAGAAATACATACAGGTCCTTATTTTTAACAGTGTAAATCCAGAGTCAACATATTTACACTGTTGTGTGATGTGAGCTGCTGGCTTTTTTCTATGGTTTGTGTTTGGGATAGACATACCAGGGCAGCTATGGCATGGCCTTTTGAGAAACAATGCATTTCTGTGAAGGCACAGAGGTGAGGCTCTCAGGCCTCAAGTTGTGCTGGAGATTAGCATGATCACTAGCACTCCTAAAAGTTTACTGGAATCTCCTCTGTGCAGAAGTACTTGCATGATAGGACATTCTCATGCATCCTTAACTCTGTGTTACTGCAAAGTCTGACAGTGGTTGCATTTTGTCTTCAGCTAATTCCAGATATTCCAGAGTGACTGATGGATGTCTAGATACCTGCTGGATTGAACTTCAAGTGTCCCAGCTGCAGCTGAGTAAAGATTTGTCAGGGAGTACCACAGAGAGGGGTGGGCACCGCTGTGTACAGTGAGAGAACAGCAGTTTGCCAGCTGCAAAACTTGAGCTGAGAGGTTCTAACTTAGCTTCTGAACTTGTGCCCAGTAGCTTTCCAAAGGTGTTGCCCTTTCCATTGGCCCCACCTGTGAAGTGAAGCAGAACGTACTCTCAGGGCTCTGCCATTGAGGAATACATAATAAGCATGAAGTTGTAATATTTTTGCAGCAAAGTTAAACAATAACCTGACTTGCGAGGTAGGTTTCCTGGGATTGCAACACACAGTAGTCTGCTTTCAGTTTATAGTGTAGATTGAAATAATTGAATAATAACCATTTCTGTGATATAGGCCCTTTACTACAGCTGACTGTGAGTTTGCTTCAGAACTCTTAGGAATTCAGTATGACTGATTGATGGGTGTTCCTAATGCTGATTGTCAGCTGAGGGAAGATTTAGCCCAGTTAACTACACTGGTAAATATTTGATATTATGTGCATATGTTTGCTGCTGTGCATGTATGTGCATGCATGTCTCTGTGGGCTATAGAAGACACAGTCTAGCAGTATAATTTCTAAGGATCTTTGCAACTAGCTAATACTATTTCCATTTCTGAGTGCATAATGGTAGGAAATTGTTGTTTATCAAAGATTCCATTTTTAAAACCATAGCTTAGGTGCACTCATTCTGGCAAATGCATTGTTATCATATTTTGGCAACCCGTGTGATGTGGGCAGTTTAACTTTTGATTAATATTCCAGATGTTGTTACTTCCTCAAGACTCACATTCTCCACGCAGCTGACCAGTGGTAAACAGTTTCACAGTCAAGCCAAGTTGGTTTTGGGCTTCCTGTGAAAGAAACTTGAGACTGAATTCTCTTGATTGGTGTGTCAGAATGCCTGAAGTCAGTGGGATGCTTTCAAATTTGATAATTGATAGGAGTCCCTAACTGAATGGAATTTCACAAGTTGCAAGTCCAAAGTGTCGCAAACTTTGGACAGGAAAAACAAAAACTGCTGACTTCCCAGTTTGTAAGCTTCCCCACCCCCCCGCCACTTTCTTTGAGTTCTCTGAGGTTTTCAAGACCTTGCTGCACAGGACAGCTTTTTATTTTTTTTAAATATGGAAACTCATATTGCACAAATAGGGGTGTAAGAAAAGCATCAGAAAACTTCGAATAGCATGGCAAAATGGTGAAGTTTTGGCGATGCAGCCTGAAAAACCAGCTTCCATCTGGAATTTGCATTAAATTCTTAATTCTGCTTCAGTTCCCTAAATAATCCTTTTGTAGGTCATGATAACTGTGAGCACATAGCAGTAGACAGAAAATTTTATTTTGCAACAGGTGCTTGTATTTGTAACTGTGTGCCTGGAAGCTTTGGCAATACACAACACATGCCTTTGTACCTTTGCTGAACTATGTCTGGGAAAGTGTAGTTTTTTAGCAAAAGCATGGATTTCTTTTTTGTCTGCATGTGTTTACTTCCAGTCTGTTTTATTCAAAGGCCTTGTTTAGAAATAGGACTTGCATTCTTGTCATAAAAAGCTACTTCAGTTTCTCAAATGGATGTATGTATATTTCTTGATATGTAGACTCTGTATCTACATTATGAGAAATGCGATCTTAATTCAGATAAACTTTTGTCCACCTTTCAGAAACATGCTGAAAACTACCTATTTTGGGGTTTTCTGTGGTTTAATTAACTAAACTGTGGTGAGTGTGTACATTGGCTGTCTTTACACTTCTTTGTGTAAGACTGTAAGAATGAGGCTTAATGGTTCAGTGGCTCAGGACATGATTCAAGGAGAATTCTCCCTTTAGATCTGCGAGGAAAAGGTCTGTGGCAGAAGTCTATGAATGACAAAGTTTGGTTCTGAATAATTTTTTTAATAGACCAAGAAATACAATGAGGTATGAAAGCAGAAGTGGGAAATGCTTTGTTTTCTGAAGTGATATGCTGAACTTCTCTGCTTCAGGTTTAAAGCATGGTACATGTACGTGTTGAGCTGTGTGGTGACTGTGCACAGGCTGTGTGTACCTGTATTCTGCAGAAGCTGGGATGTGAAGTGGTACTGCAGCATGTGTGCAGCACAACATTAGGTGTAGACAAGATATCTTCTGCTCTGAGCTGTATAGAATTTGCAAAGTCAAACTCAGGCAAATTCTGAGGAAAGCTTCTTGATGAGCACACCATGAAGAAGTCTGTAATAAACTCCACTACACACACACTTCCCTTATCCAAAGGGTATCTTGCCTGCTGGGAACTGACCATATGTGGACATAAGATAACATGACACTTTTTGTGGACATAAGATGATAACAGTAATTTCTTCTGACTTTCTAATCCTCATATAACATAGTTAAATGAAAAAAGTGGCTGCCTGCCATTTCCCTAACTCATGGGCTGTTGCTTTGCAGCTGCTTCTTTCTTCGTGATGACTGTATCTCTGTGATTTTCTGTTCTCAAATCCCCATCAAAGATTTTAGATTAAAACATGCAAGTATGTGTGAAGCACTTAGCACATCTTCAATGGCAGGTGCCACTGTACTTCAATCTTTCTAAGCTTGGTGCACTTTTCCAAGTGTACCCTTAAGTATAGTACACTTTGATTTGAAAGTTTCTTATGAGCTTGTTTTCAAAAGAGTTGTGGTCTGAACTTACATGCAAAATTCTAGCATGTGTTTGTAATTGAAAACACACTACAAGACAGGATATCAATGTAATTTAGGTTTTGGATGATTATCAGATAAGTTTAATGCAGAAAGGAAATGATATCTAGGTATGAAATGAAGCACTATTAACTAGTGAGCAGGTGGACTATTCTTTTTCGCCTTCCTGTACTAGGAGGGAATGTGCATAATTGAAAGTCCTAGCATTGTATGCCTTACAATTGAAAGCTGTTCTTGTTCCTTTCAAGGTTTACTGGTTCACAGCTGAGAGGAAAGTTATATTTAACCAACCAGCCTTTGTGACTTTTCTTTTTCTGGCTGAAAAGTAAATAATATAGGTCTAAAGATTTCTTCCAAAAAAGGTGTTTTATACTGTCAGTTGGTGACAAAAAGACATTTTGAACATGCAGAAACAGAAAAAAAGTGCAAACATTTGGTTTGTTTGGTAAATTTAGCTTTCATTAGTGGGTAAAATATATATTTACCATTATGTGAATGCTTGTGCTGGTAGAAGGATGGATAAGATCTATGGAAAACATCCTTCTTTAGGAGGAAGGAGGCAGGAAGGGGACCCTCAGTGTAATTATCCTGGATTAGCTAGCCAGCCTAGCACAGTCAAGGTCAAAACATAAAGCTGAGTACTGCCTCTGTTCAGTGAATGGTTCTTGCTTTCCTGCTTGTGCTTTGACAGGTGAGAAATCCTGCTGAACTTGGGCAATTTTAAGCCATGATTATGGCTGACAAGTTTCTCTGAGACTGCTACATAAGCATTTGTTACAAGGCTCTGTGCTGGTTTTACACCTGATGAGGGAGGTTAGACCCTGCTTTTTCGTGACCCTCCAAGCAAAGCAAGAACTTCCCAAACTTTTTAGCGCTCCCTGAGGTGAGGTCAGGCATAAGTCAGTGCCCTGTTGTGTATGGTAGCTTGAATGAGAAGACTAGAAAAACTGTTTTGGAAAAAAAATGAATTGTTAGTTATTTATCACCTGAGAAACATAGCACAATTTTATGCAAATCTACCAATTATCATAGAAAACATCTTCTGCAATGGGAAAAGGGAGTGGAAATCTGTTTTGCATGCCTAGCATAAGGTCCTTATCTTGTCCTTATGTGTTCCCTGTGGTGGCTCAGAGCCATTCATTAATGTGTGTTTAGGAGTTTGTGAAAGGTTGGTGGTCTTGATGCCAGGAAAGACAATGCTGAGCAGGACAGAGCTGGCTTAAGTTCAGCTGCAATTGAAAAATAGGCAATCAGAATTTACGTAACTCAAGTTGAGAGCTGACAAACAGGTACCTGGGTTTTGAAAAGTTAATTACAGGGTGTGCTATACATAGAGGCATTTAGGAGTTGAATCAGACATAAAAAGAGGAGACAGTTAAGTTTTTTCCCAAAAGAAATGGTGAGTATGAAGCCTAAAGTCACTTCTCTATCTTGGCAGGAACAGGAGCACTTAAATTTTGAAGCTGGAAGTTGGAGGGAGTGATCTTTGCAGGCCATGACATACTTTGTTACCACCAAGATCAGCACCTCCTTCCCCAGCCTCCTCCCCTCTGCTTCAGGCAGAGAAAGATATTTTCTCTGCCACTTATTTTTATGTAGGTTATCAGATGACCTGAAAATGTACTGCAAAATAGACTGCTGGTTTGCTAGTTCATTTTCTCTCATGGGTGTCTGATCTTCTCACCTGCTGTTTGTTGGTCAAAACTTAAAACTAGTATTTTGTAAAACAGTGGTGGCTTCACAGCTTTTAATGCCCTACAACCACACAGATTTATAAAAGGCCTTGTTAGGCATTGATTATTGGTGAGGTGATGTGGAAGATACACCACCAAAATATGTAATAGTATGGTAGTAACTCTCTGCTTTCCTGGATGACTGTCTGTGGCTGTTGTGTGCAGTCTTCTGTACTCTTGTGATACTTAAGAGGTTTCCTGCTAAATGTAATGGGGAAAATACTGACTCTCAAAATTTATTCACACCTCTCTGACAGGTCAGCATATTCTTACTGTTTTAGCAGGACCTTGGAAGGGGAGCAATTTTCACCCTTTGATTTCCTCTTTACATGGCTGTTGTGTGTCCATTGAGTGCCGTAGGAAATGAAAACCACCCGTCCCATTTCTTGACTGTTCCAGATATCTCTCCAATATTGCACCTGTGCCTTCTGAGTTTGTTCTAGTACTTCTAAAACACTACTATGTTTTTTGTGCTCCTATAGCAGAAGGCAAAAACTATTTTGAGGGAATTGAGAGCAAGTTTTCCTTACGGACACCTGCAGAGCCCGATGAGGATGTCTGCTACCTGGTTCCTGGGCAGGTGAACAGCCTGGCACAGTGCAACTTCAATCATACCAGTAAAACCTTTGTGGTGATCCACGGGTGGACGGTAAGATAAAGTGGGAGGAATATCCCTTTTAGCCACACTTATGATAAACTATGCAGAAACGTCTCACAGACATTAATATATCTCCTATTTTAATTAAAATCACCAAAACCAACAGGTGACAGGGATGTATGAAAGTTGGGTCCCGAAGCTGGTGGATGCTCTGTACAAAAGGGAACCAGACTCAAACGTCATTGTGGTGGACTGGCTAGTTCGAGCTCAGCAGCACTATCCGGTGTCAGCTGCATACACCAGGCTGGTGGGAAAGGATGTTGCTACGTTTATTGACTGGATGGAGGTAAGACATGGAGACATGTCTCACATTCTATGTAACATCATAGAAGACAAAACAGCAATGATGCAGTTATGTTAATCATCTCCTGTTGGGTAGATGGAGTAAAATTCTTGCAGATGGTAGTTTTGCTGGACTGGTAAAATTCCAGCTTTAGTCTACTGGCTATTTCCTACTCGGAGGCCTTTTGTACTGCATTTCAGAGACTTTACTGTGGGGTCCCATGGGTCTAGAGTATTTCTGAGGGCTCTGTGAGAGGTAGCTATGAAAGACAGGTTCTTATCTATTATACAGAAGCCAGTCCTTGGCAATTGGAAATGTGCTCTGCCTTAGAGATCCAGAAATTGGTGGGGAGAGGGTGGCTGAAAACCTTTCTAAAATAGCCCTGTGTTCTGTCCTTTATTTTGCATTCCTCTGTTTTGATTTTGGCCATAAATTAGATCAAGAAATTTACAATGGCACAAGACTATGATAACTATATAGTGTTCTGTTACTCATGACTCAAACAAAAATCCCAGTATTAACAAAACATTTTTTGTGTTTTCTTACATTTTTTTGTTTGGTTTTGAACTTTAAACAAATTGTTCTCTTCTGTAGGAGCAATTCAATTATCCTATCAACAATCTCCACTTGCTGGGGTACAGTCTAGGTGCTCATGTTGCTGGGATTGCTGGGAATCTGACCAAAAAGAAGGTGAACAGAATTACTGGTAAGAAAACCTGTGACTGTAGAGTGGACAGTTGCATCTCTTCCATACTGAAATACTATGTTCCACTGAAAAATCACCAGAATAATTGTTGTTTGCTGGCAGTACTTTGGCTATGTATTCATGATTTAATAAAATGGCAGGGCTGATATTTCTGGGGTAGAACTGGAAAAAGATTCAGAAAATAACAGCAAGGGTGGTGAGTAAAAAATCGTTGCTTCTTTACAAGAAATGAGTGAGTAGGCCCTGATAAAGGAGTAGTTTTGGGGGTTGTGGTGGGGACCGACCAAACCATGGCTTGGCAAAGGTCACAGTATCTCTTGCAGCATAAGTTCAGTGGGTTGCCTTTATCCAGGCAGTCATTCCTTGCAGCTGATAGGAGACATTGAAACAGAACAGGAGGTAAATTCTGCTGCAGCAAGTTTAGTACCTGCAGAACTCTTTGCCATGGGATGATGTAGATGCAAGAAGTTTATATGGGCTCAAAGGGAGACAGAAGAGATCCAGTGTGGGTTATTACAAAGTTTATCATAACAGGCTCAAGAAATATTCTAGGCTGGAAATAATACTATGATAATTTGGGGAGGACATATATTTTCCCTGTTGCTATGTCTGCTTAGATGTCTGATTTTTGGAGCCTGAGAAATCTCCTAGACAAGGCAGAGTGCATGGCCACTCTGGGGCTGGTTTACAAGCCAGCACCTCGAGAGCTGAGCTACTAGCACTGATCTCATTGACAAAGGAATTGCCTGCATCAGCAAATGAGGCTAAGAAAATTGCTCATCTGTGGTGTCTTTGTTGCTGAGAGAGCTTGGGAACACCATTCAGAAGGGAGCCTAACACCTGGCACTCTTTACTCTTTCACCTGAGCCTGACTGTGATCCCAGATCCACAGGCATGCTGAGAGGTGGGCTAGGCAGTAGTCACATCTGGAAATATCAAGTCCTGAGAGGTGGAAGATTAAAGTCAAGAGGCCAAAATGCTAGTCCCTCTGCCCTTTCTTTCTCTAAGTTGCAGCTTTGCTGCTTTCACTGAGGCTGCCAAATTGCTGACGAGTCAGTAGCCCTCTGTTATGCCTCCACGGTTGCTCTTGGTGCTGAGGATGAACCGTTCCCTGGGAAAAGCACAGGGAGCAATATAATGTGGCCCCTGAAGTCCTCACAGCTGAAGGGGAGGCAGCTCAGACCGAGTGGAGCTAATAGTGGGTGAACAGCACAGGTACCTGTCCCCAGCTAAGGGCTGCAGAAAAGACATGTCCCTTCAGCCAACTCTCAGGTAGTTGTCTGAACAGGAGATAGTACTTGTTCACTGGCAGAATAGCTATGGGTTTTTTTGATGTTAGTGTTGCTGCAACTTGACAGTTTACCATAATAATCCCCTTCCTCTTAGGTATGTAGACAGTGAAGCCCTCATTTATGTTTCCCGCTTGGTCCCCTGTCAAGGAGTTGTCAGCAAGACTTTTCCATACTTCGGACACTTCAGATACAAGTTCTACATTTCTTGAAGAAAGACACTGAGAAAATACTTAGGAGCTTGTTTCTGCCATCCACTTGAAATGCTACAGCTCTGAGGAAGTTAGCTGGGCTTCCATCCATGTGTTTGCATACACTTCTATTTTTTTAAACAGTGACAACATTTCAAGGTAGTGCATTTGGTTTTCCTGTATACATTAATGATATTTAAGTGATCCATCTGTAATGTCTGCAGGAAAACTCAATATTATAGTCCAATGTGGCAGCTGAGTTTGGCATTTGTTATCAATGTCAGTATCTTTGGCAGACAAAAATACCAGTTTTTCTTTGTGGTTTGCCCCATAAAGGGCTGGATCCTGCTGGTCCTACCTTTGAGTATGCTGATGAACTCACTCGCCTCTCCCCGGATGATGCTGAGTTTGTGGATGTCCTACACACCTACACCCGAGGCTCTCCAGACCGCAGCATTGGGATCCAGAAGCCTGTTGGACACATTGATATTTATCCCAATGGTGGAGGTTTCCAGCCAGGTTGCAATTTGGGAGAAGCACTGCGTCTGATTGCTGAGAAAGGGCTTGGAGGTGAGGTTGCTCTGAAACAAGCCGTAAAACATTCTGAGGGAAACCTGAATAGCCCTGCAAGGTGTCTTGCAAGGAAAGATCTCTGAGAGGCACAGGAATATGTTCTTTCAAGCACTTTTAAAAGTCACCTTGTAAAGCCCAGTTCCGCCATAGTGGATCATGCCTGTTGACAGCATTGCTTAGGGATTAATATTATTATATGCACACGTGTATACATATTACACATTTTCATTCTTTCAAGATGTGGATCAGCTGGTGAAATGCTCCCATGAGCGATCCATCCACCTCTTCATTGACTCTCTCCTCAATGAAGAAAAGCCAAGCATGGCCTACCGCTGCAACACAAAGGAGGCCTTTGAGAAGGGCCTTTGCCTGAGCTGCCGCAAGAACCGCTGCAACAATTTGGGTTACAAGGTCAACAGAGTGAGAACAAAGAGAAACAGCAAAATGTATCTGAAAACCCGTGCTCAGATGCCCTATAAAGGTAGGTACTCCTTGCTTACTGATGAGCAAGGCTGGTACTTGTGCTCAACTGTGTGTCATGATGGGCATGTGCTGCAGATGACAATATTGCTGCTTTGGTGCCTGTGGTGAGCAGGGGTGAAGCTGGCCTGTAGTTTGCCATTAAATGCAAGTCTCAGAGAGAAGAGTTGTCTTAAGTCGAGGTGTGGGGTAGAGTGCAAAAAAAAAGGGATTTTGTAACAAGTATCTAAGTAGCAAAAGTTAGACTTCCTCTGCTGCCTGATCACTTGGAACTTTTTCAGTGTTTTTCATCCAGATGATTACTTCTTTCTGCTGGGAAAATAATCAGCAGAACTCAGTCTGGTGAGCATCTTAGTTAAAGATATGCAAGCATCAGATTTGTGCCTTTGGTAGTGCACTTGCTAGAGGAGCACCAGCCCTCATTAAAATATCAGAGCACTTCTTGATTCTAGTTGCTGCTGTGGGAGGACTGAGAAGGACAATGCCAGAGAGAACTGGCAATATTTTGGAAAATATTTACCTCCCAGCTAGGAAAATAATGTTGGATTTTACTACTTTATTTTCATCCTTAGCTTTGCCTATACCCCATGGTATGCTTATAGTGTGCATTGTGTGATGGACCAGCAATCAAAAGGCACATTCCTGCACTGTTAGAGCACCTGCAAGACTGGTGTTCTGTTGGCATTTGGTGCTTAACCTGCAGTGTCAGTGGATTTATTTTTTTTTCCTTTTACCAAGCCTCCTGTAAGAGAAGGATACAGCTTATGTATTTCAAGTCAAGTATTGCAAGTCTTACAGGTTCAATAGCAGGTTCGAAGGTGATACTGCATACTCTGGGGTTATTATAGTGGCAGCTTGTGTGCAAAGTTTAGCTGCAAGAACTGCAAAGGTGTTCTTTAGTGGTGATTGCCTTGCTTGCTAATATTTATATTCTCACAAAAATAGTTCCCTGGACACCTGCAGGGAAATAAACTCATTTTAGTGAAGCTGGCATATTCCAGCGTAGGATTTTCAGAGGTGAGGCAGGGCGGTTTTGTCGCTAGCTATCTCTTTGGAAATTGAGTTTTCATAATGGCATTTTCTTTTGTATTTTTTCAGTCTTTCATTACCAGGTCAAGATCCATTTCTTTGGAAAGACTAACATGACCAAGACAAACCAGCCATTCCTGATCTCTCTCTATGGCACTCTAGATGAGAGTGAGAACATTGGTTTCACACTGTGAGTAGCTACAGAAACAAATGCAAAGTACTATAACTTTGTTAGTCTGAATTGGAAAACTTGTTCTGGCTTCAGCTACGCTAATCTTACAGGGTCCCAGAATCTGCTCTTGTCCTTGGTCAAGGAGTTGCATTCACTTCTGAAGCTAATGAACCAAATCCTATAGGAGCTCTTCTTGATAAGACATCTGAAATATGGAAATGTGAAGTCTGATCTATGACTCAGCCTAATAAGAGTGTTTCCAGTGCTTTCTTATTTTCTTCTCAGTATCTTTATACCATGTTAAATCTTCCTAAAAGTAGACTTATGCATCTGAAGGTCTCAGTGCAGAAGCTGAAGGGATTTGCTTTGACAGCTCTGCAAATAAGCAGAAGTTTGTGTGTACATCCCTAGACACAGGCTGGCAGGGAATGGAGCTGGAAAACACCAAAGACTGTTTTCTGCTCTGAGGAATGTAAACTGGTTATGGGTGGTGGTTGTCTGGCTTTTCTGAGAGTCACTAGCACAGGGGAGGACGACCCTTTCCTGGCAGATGTCCCAGGATTTTACCAGCCTTGCTACAGAAGGATGTTTCCTTTTGCCTCTACAAAAGGTAGAGGTGCTTCCTTCCTTTTTGCTTCCTTCTCCGGAGTACAAAAATTCCAGGTTCTATTGCTCCTTAATTTTCTTTGTCTGTCCAAGAATTTCAGGTGGTTTTTTTTTTTTTTTTTTTTTTTTTTTTTAATTTGTTTGCCTTCTTATTCTCCTCCCCACAGGCCTGAAGTCTCCTCAAACAAGACCTTCTCCTTCCTGATTTACACAGAAGTGGATATTGGAGACCTGCTTATGGTGAAGCTGCAGTGGGAAAAAGACACCTTCTTCAGCTGGTCAGACTGGTGGACTCCTTTTACATTTGACATCCAGAGAATCAGAATGAAGTCAGGGGAAACTCAGAAAAAGTAACTTGTTTTGATTGTTATAAGCTATATTAGTACTAAGTGACAGTGCTTCCTGATTTTTGGTATCTCACAGACAGGGACAAACATGTAACTGCTTACAGTCACAAATAGGTGAAACATAAATGATAATCAGGGCTCTAATTATATCAAACCACCATTTGTATCAGCCAGGTTCAGTCATTTACTTCCACTGGGATCTGCAGTTTGTAGTCTTCCTCCCACGTAATTAATTTTTATCCCACTATTGTATCTACTTAAGGTTAGTTATAATATGCAAGAGAGTATCTCCATGAATCAGCATCAGTGATTGTATTTGCAATTTGCAATTTCCTCCTTCTTCATGCTGGTGTTTGCATAGGTTTTGTCACAAAGAGCATGCTTAGATGGAGATTTTTAGAGATCCTTCCAAAAGTGTGCTTGCACAAGAATTTATTGCTTAGTTAAGTTAGATTCTCTTAGGGGTTGAATACCTGAATGGTGGGTGAAAACTGAAACACGTGACTGTTGCAGGACATTGCTAATGTGTGAATGTTGAAACATCAAAGCCTGAACCAAAGTGCTTTGACATAAATCTTTTGAAATACTCATATTCACTAAACATGAGATTTGTTTGCAGAACATGGACTCAGAACAGAGTATATGTGTCCTATGTATAGTATAGTAAATAATAATAAGTTCCTCCTTTGAATGAACAGGTCAGTCACTTGATCAAAGAACAGTTATCAGAGCTGAACAAATATAGGGGAGGGGAAAGTTCTGATAAATAGAAAAGCAAGTGCTCATGTTTTCTGGAAATTGCAACCTACTTCATTTGCACACATGTGAGGGATTATGGCTTTCTTCCAAGTTCATTCACCTGACAAAAAACTCGCATAAAGACTGGTGTAAATAAAGATCCAAGAGACTTTGGGATGGAACTTCTGCTGTCTTAGCCAAAAGAAGATTTTTTGCAAAGGATCAGTGAAAGTTATGGCTATGCTTTGATGCCCATGTATAATTCAATTGCCAGTTCTCGCACAGCATTTCTTTTGTTACAGAATTCTCTTTTAAAAATAACTTTCTCACAGGCTTGCAAAGTAGCAGTGCCCCATGTGACAAAGTATAAAGACTGCTTCCAAGCACCAGTCTTCTTTCTAAGATTAAGAAGGGGTGTTTGGCTCAGTCTTGTGATTTTTCCAATATTTATTCCACAGAGTGGTGTTCTGTTCTCGAGATGGCACCTCACGTCTCAGTAAGGGAGAAGAGGCAGCAATATTTGTGAAATGCTCGGAGCAGCCTGTCAACAGGAAGAGAGGAGGGTACAAGTAATCACTTTTGGTTTTAGATTGTTTTATTACCACTTGAGTGGTAATTAAATTTCCCCTTTAATTGACTTGTGCACTAGTCTTCTCAAGGCTTCAAAAGCATCACAGCTCAGACTAACCAGAGGTTTGCTTATGGCCACTTTAGCAGCTTAAAAGCTCTTGGTTTGCTTCTGTGCTCACTATCCTTGTGTGGTTGTTGGCATGTCTGAGAAGCAAGAGCTAGTCTCACAGTCACTTGGTGGCCAAGTATGAGGGACTTTTAGGGAGGGTTACAGACAAGGCACTAGCACAAAGAGGAAAGCATGTCTCTGTCTCAACACTTACCCTTAGCTACAGAACATTCAAACTTCCGTCCTGGGTCAGCTCAGAGCCCTCCCTCCATACCGGCCAGCAGCAGGTTTGGAGGCTGGTACAGGAATGGAGCAGGCTTATGAAGGTGCTCTTGTTAGCTTTCTGATGGCAGCCATCAGGTGAGTGAATTCCTGAGAGTTTCATCTCTACGGATCAGAGATTCTGCCTTTGTTTAAAAAACCCTTTGGTGCACTTTAATATTTTTATCGATAATTTTCCTGACCCAGATTAGATGTGGGAACAATCTTTGGACTTTACCCACTAAAGTTTCAGATAGAGAAATGGTTATATTTATTTTAGTTCAATTACTGTGTGTGAATGGTCTCATGGGGACACTTCTGGACTGAGATCTAGCTCTGCACAAAAATGCACATGTGCTGGCAGTTATGCTGGAGCAATGACTGGACAGGCCTTGAGACCTCTGTGTGTGCATCTGACATAAAATCAAGCAGAAGCCAGGAGAAGCCTAAGCATGTAATTTGTCTTCCTGTTAAGTAGGGAGTTTCAAAATCTTAATTCTCAAAAATAAGACAAGAGGGAACAAGTATCATACATCTTCCTTACCACCTTTATTTTTTTTTTTTCTCCACAGTACCAAGGAAGCCGCAAAAGAAAATTCTGCTCATGAATCTGCTTAAGTGACAAGAAAAAAGATTTTTCACACTGGGGAGGAGAAGAGTCTTTTCATCCCATAGTGGACTGGATGTTCTGAACCAAATATATAGAAATATTTATCTGATATTGGATTTTTGCCTGCTATTTCTAGCTATTTTAGAGACTTCTTGAAAAAAAAGTCTCAACATATGAAGTTACTAACCATAAAGATACATTATCCAAATAGTTAAAAATGAAAGAAACCTGCAAAACTAATTGCCAATGTTTGGAGTGGTGAAAAGGTATAGGCAATTTTGTTTAATCATGGTGCCTTGTGACAAGGTTTCTTGACATCAGATCCTATATAGCAATTTTTAATATTTATTGAAAAGAAACAAAGCCCTGTACTTGGTTTTATTTTATGTTGCTGTTTTTGTTTTGTTTTGGGTTTTTTTTTTGATTAGTGGGTTTTTTTGTGTCCTTTTCACCAGTCATTTGAAACAATCTTTTTGTGTCTTGGCTAATTGAATTTTCAGGCAGTTCAGTGGAGAGAGTTCATTGTTTTTCAACTGTGTGTTTAGCAAACAAGTAGGTTTCCCATGTGAAAAAAAACCACCTTTGCTGTGTGTAATACTAGAAGGTGTCAGGGACTGACTTACTATGGGGATGATTATTTTAGTTTGTGGTTATCAATGTATTTAATTGGGGGTAGATGCCAGTGCTGTTCAGCAATAGGTATGATCTGTTAAGCTATATACTTCTATGCCGCTTACCCTGGAATAAATAACAGCTCTAGGAGAAGGCAGCAATGCCAGTGTCTTATGCAGACATTTAATATTTTATCTATACTTTCAGTTATTGCAAATGCAACTGTCTAGCCTTCAACACTGTGAAAATGGAACTGCAGAGGAATTGAGCTACCAGAAAATGCAGGAAACAGATATCTCCCCCCACCCTCCACCCTCTCCCTACTTGCTTGAGTCATGTATGCCAGAACTGTCACAGTTTCTCTGCTCTTTGACACCAAGTGTCAGTCATGCAGCTGCGTGGCTGCTTTATGCAGTTTTCAGTGCCAGTGAATCCACTTGATAGCTGACAAGGATGCTTATACTTCCCTGCACTGGAACTGTGACTGCCATCTCAGTTTGTTTCTTGGCTCTGTTACAGTGCTAGGAGCTGCTTAGTTTTCTGCCATGAGATGAAATTGAGCAGGAAGCAGGAGCTGAGCCAATTAAAAGCAGCCTGGTTGTGTGCTGTACAAGAAGTACTCTGACAAACACTCAAATTAGCCATGCTGCAAGTTTAAAAATATAGGTATATTGAAGGCAGTCTGCTTCCCCATTTTTAAGTAACATATAAGGTGCAATAGCCCTCTTTTAACTTTCTAGAGAGTAAACAAAGTGTGGGGGAGGTACAAGGGCTTGAAGGTAGACATTTGGAGAAGTGTAATGTTAGCTGTTGATGCTGGGTGTTGTAGTCTTTTCCTGCATGTGCAAGACAGCATGGAGATGGTGATTTCTCCAATATCATCCCATCTTAAAAGAAAACAAAAAAAGTGTATGTGTTTATGTGCACAATTTGTTTTTATTTCCAACTGTAGCTGCTAGTATATTTGGGGATAGAAGTCTGAAACAATGCAATATGTTGGAATAGTAATAGCTCTGAATTTGCTCACGTCTGATTTCACATTTGATTAAACTACAGCAGAGATGTGATGAGTCACTGAGGGTGGGGTTGAGTACTGAGCCACTGCATTTGAGACCTCTAAAAATAAATAGAGTGATTTATTCCCTGTAGATTCCACATTTTGTTGCAATTTTCTCTTAAAAGTTAAATTCTTCAGAAGCAATGTATCTGCACAGCTCTTAATAGAGGATCAAATTCAAACACATGTAGAATTTGGATACAAAATAGTGAGGGTTCTTTTCACAAGGAAACAACATTTAGCTGTGAATGTTATTTATTAGCTGTAAATAAGATATTTATGAGTGTAAAGGTAGTTTGTATATATTGCTAAAGCTGCTGACAGTCTCTACATTAATACAGTTGTGTAGTATTAATACTGTACATAGCTTTCAGAGATTTTTATCAACAAGCCACTTACATTGCACTGTTTCCAATGTCGTTAATACAATTTTCTTTTTGAAATCTCCTCAGTTTTGTATAGAACAGAAACCTATGGTTTTAATAAAATTCTCAAACTGAATCTGAAGTCACTACTTTCCTCTTGATGAAACCATCTGCTGTATACCTTTTATGTGAAGGCCAGAGCTTATCCTTGAATTCTGGGCTGAAAAGATGGAATAAGACACTAGGAAAAAAAGGAATGTGTGATTTCTACATTTTGGGAAATGCAAAACTCATGTATTAAGACACCAAGGAATCACTGTGTGGAACAAAGCATCCCACATCATAAAAGAAGTAGCTTTTCACAGTTTGTGGGTTTCAAATTTCAGGCCCTTTTGAGAACAGTCCAGGAACTGTCCTTACTTTGAAGTGCTCATTTCCTTTTTTTTTTTTTTTTTTTTTTTTGGGCAGGTGTCAGAACTATGCTTCTGCTCCATGTTTTACCAAAATGGAGTTGTTCTGACCCTGTGGGTGCAGGAGGAAAGCACCAGGCTCTTGCCACCACTATTGCTTAAGGAAGTAACAGTGAAAAATCACTTTCAACTATGTGTTATGAGTGCAGCTGAGCTCAAGAGTGGTAGCCACCAGAACAGTTGGTTCTGTCATATCCAGCAAGGCTCCACCCAGGCAAGGGAGAGGGTTTGCTGGAATTAAGGAGAATTGTAGTGATGTGCACATGGGGATCATATTAGGCGTAATTAGAGTAATTCTCAGTTGACCTAGGGAACTCTGCTTCCAACAGTCTTCCTTGGTGAAAGATAATTGCTCTTTGACTAGAGCAGAGCTTCATTTTCATAGTTAATGATGAGAAATCTTTTGAACCAGAAATGACTTTGCTCTCCATAGGTGTCTCCATGCTTTCTCCATTCAGATATAGTTGTGTGCCTGCTGTTTTTCGTGTTAAGAACAAAATGTCAAAGCTTGCTGCTTGGGATGAGCAAGACATTGTGCATGTGTTGTTTCTAAAGGTCAAAAACAGATATTGAAAAAAATGTTTATGTAAGAGGGAAGAATTAAACTAGCTTTAGTATTTTCCTTTTTATTTACAGCTGTCAGTACAAAATTCTCTGTCTTCTGACTGTCAGTACAAACATAGCAGTATTAAAATCCTCAGGAAAGACATTTCCATCTCCTCCTGCTGCATCTTTCTAGAGAAGTCATCTAGTCAAATGTCTTTTGTGACAAGTCCAGAAAGTCACCAGTTTACACATAAGCAAATAAAGGGATTACCATTCTCCAATGGCTAAAGGAGAACAAGGAAATGAGAAGAGGAAGGGAAGGGAACCATTTGGCAGAACATCCCATATAAAGCTTGTCTTAACAATGCTTGTATATCCGTGTGTGTTGCTATCTTTGCTCAGCAACACTCAGAATGCTTCCCTGAAACAGCTCAAGTTAACTCAGATAGAACAATGTATCCACATCAGAAATGCAGATGCTAAATGGGGACCACTTTGGATATTGCATGTGTTAGTGTGGCGGTGCAGTCCATTTTCAATGACATAATCTCCCAACCATTCACATCAGATAAACACCATGTTCTTCATTATAGGCCCTTCCTGTGGGAAGTGACCCGATATCATCAGTCCCACTTTTTGCCAATGACACTGGAGAGTCATTGCTGCTGTGCATCACCCCACCATGTAGAACCATTCAGTGAGAAGTAAGACAGCCTGCTTGACCATGGGTTACTGTCCTCAAAAGAGCCAGGAAGTAAGGTCATATCTCATATCGTTCCATCTACCAAAGGCTTTTTTTACCCACAATTAGCTGTAAACCTGGAATGTTCTAAATAGTGAAAGGACACACCAAATACAGAAATTCGGAGCAGTAGGAACAGATTCTTATGCTAGAACAGGTTAACAAGATGCTAAGAATATTCACACTTTTTCAAAAGAAACTTAAAAAAAAAAAAACTTCTGAAGTTTTGCTTGCCATGTCCTCAGGCTTTGGTCAGCCCTTGTTTTTTTTTTTGCCTCTGGCAGGCTTTTGAGCTTTTGAGATTTGCTTCCAGAGCCTGAGAAATTGCTACTGTGCAAAACTATCTTTGGAGTCACTGCTAATCTTTTTTATTAGAAACCTCTCCCATGGGTAACTGTGTATGTAAGGAGAGGGCTTACCACTCCTGTGCTTCTGGTGAAAGGACCAACCCTGCCTTCAGTGAGAGGCACAATCAAAACTCCACTGAGGCTGGGAAAAATCTTTTTGTTGACATTGTAGAATTTTGAATGCTTTACTAACACCTGGCACAAGATTCCAGATTTAAAATGAAAGCACAGCTACAACTTTCTTGTCTTTGATACTGTTAAGCAGTGCTTCCAAACTGAGTGCACATAAATGTCAGGTTATGATCTGCTCGGGTACTGGGTTAAATATCGGCTCTGGATGTCTTCTCGCAAATATTGCCAGCATCTCTTGGCAGTAAAAACCTTTGTACTTATGGGACATCAGAACAAACCACATAATTGCAGTTATGTAATTAGCATCCAATAAGAATTAAAACATATCAACTACCAGAAAAAACAACCTGAGAGAAAGACATGCACAACACACAGTACCTCATGTATCACCTAGGAAGGTGTGAGACCAACACAATCCCAGTCAAACTCCAGTGTTTCCCCTGCCTTTCTTTCAGGCAAGCATGGACAGTGGGAACATCTCCGGAATGCTCTCACACAGCTCCAGCTCACTGCTTTGTGTGGTGCACTAACCACATGTCTCAGGTGGTTTAGTCCTTTCAGATCCTTGCTGAGTCTTGCTCTCAAGCCGGGCACAGTTACACTGATTCTTAGATTCCTCGCTGCTGCCAAGCTGCACAAAAAGGAACAGCGTATCTAGAGTGGTTGGTTCCTGGATCTGAATCAGTAGGCTGATCAAACTGACAGCCTTGATCAGCCAGGAGGCTTGACAGAATTCTAAATGTTGGAGAATTTTATTACATGTCAGCATTAGTTTTGAGTGAAATCAAAACAAGAAGCAAAAAGCAAGAGCAGAAATGTCTAAGAAAAGGCAAGAAAGAAGGAGGGGTCTTTGATGTTGCAGGAGGCTGTACAGTACTATGCTGTAATAGGGTGAAAACAACCATACAAAGACTTGCACAACAGAGCTGTTAAGCATTCCTTTGATTTTAAATACACATGTTCTTGACATCAGGAAAACAGAGGTGTGTACCAGAGACCAAGTATACACTTAAGCGCTTTACTCTGTGTTGGTATCCATTAAAAATATTTAGTCCACAACAAACCAATCCTAAAGAAAAATGTGCATAGACCCATTATAGAAAGATCACCAAAATTAGAAACAAAAAGCAAGATATAAATAAAGGTTAAAAAGAAGAAACACATATTCAGAAAGAGGAATAAAGTAAGAGGAAGAGGAAAGGCAAGGAAGAAGAACTCTGCTTTAGCAGCTTATTCCACCCAGGACACCCACCCACATATTCTTGAATGTAATTGAGCTATTATTTATAAGCTCATATGATTAATTTCCCCGCTTTCTAATGTGTTTATAACCGGACACAAAATTAAGCCAAATTGCTTTTTTTATCTTGGAAAAAATTTTGCCCTTTGCTAGCGAAGTTTTTCACTACAAGGGTAAAAGGTAGATCTTCATCACTCTGATTTTTTTTCCCAGGCCTTAGAAAGGAAATTCAGGTCTGACTCAATGCAACAGAAAGACTCCCTCTAGTATCAGTCTTCTCTTAATGTCCTGAGCATAGAGCAGTGATGGAGTAAGCAAATGCCTATACACTGGCTGGTTCAAAATACAAAAAAATGCTTTCATTCTTCCCCTCCTTTTTTATTTATAGAGCTGTGTTCATGTGCCTTTTTGTAGTTCTTTGTTTTTCTTTTTACACCAGTAAATTTAACGACCCTGGGGAGAAATCAGGGAAATGCTGGGGGAAATACTTGCATACTTTGTGTAAAACTAAAAAAAAAAAATGCATTTTTGTGGCTGGATATTTTTTCATGAAAGACTGAAGCACTGAGTCATGTTCAAGATTGGGTGTTATATCCCTCTTTTGCCACTGAATTTGAAAGCAGAGTTTTGAATTTGCATGGGAGGCTTCAAATGGGAGGGAAAAAGGGCAGGACTTCTATACTAGGTTTATTTGGAGCTTCTTGTCAGTGTTACAGCAACCCTCTCTGAGACATTTCAGCTACCTAGTGGTGCTTCTTCTGACTGACTAGTCCCTGACCATCATTCTGTTTTTAGTCATTTTCTGACAGGATCCCTATGAAGGTACCCATTTAGTTGTCAAGGTAATAGTCCCATTGACTTCAAGGCTTTCTTGGGCATCTTAGGGGTTGGGATAAGTGCAGTTACATGGGAGCATTTTCTTCCAGAGAAAGTGTAACTAAGTTGGCAAAGAGTTCTGACAAGTAGTTTTTACATAACCAGAGAGGAAAACTTGTATTCTTTTACCAAGCTTAGACCAGATGCTTGGACATCTTTGTGTAGGTATGACTAAGTCTCTATGACCTTCTCTCCAAACTTATCCTAGCTTGCTGCTGAATCCTGTTTTCCATTTCTCCTTTCATTTCTCTTTTGGCAAAGTTTGCAGAATTCAGCATCCTTCCTCCTACCAACACCCTGTACTCCCTATCCCATGACTGCATAGTACCCTGGTAAATTTGTGCTAGTCTTTGCAAGACTAGCCTGCCTCCACCCAGCTAGGAGACCAGCCTGCCTCAGCTGCTTCTCTAAGGATCCTACAATTTTTTTTTTTTTTTTTTTTTTTTCCTGTTCTGTTGGTTTCCATTTAACCCCACCCTGTGGTCTAATAGCCCCCATAGACGGGGAGAAAAGGTACCATATCAAGATAATAAAATAGATGTTTGAAAGTCCTCCATATGTTGATCAGAATAAATGGACCTAACCATGCAACTGTCTTCTCAATTGGAATGTATATCCATTTAAAGAAATAGCATGCTTGCCTAGTGTTAGTCAGAAAAAAAACCCCAAAACAGATATTTTACATAGATGTATTTGAATTCTGTATTTTATGTTTCTAGAGATGAGACAAAGAACATTAAATCCTTGAAGAGAAACACCTTCCTCATTCAATTAAGTAGCATACTCTATATTTGATGGCAGGAAGGACAGTCTACAGAATAAACATCATATTGATTTCAAGTTTCCTACTCTTTCACCAGACTAGACTTTCTTACATTTCATAAACTAATGGTGAGTGGAAATAAATTCCAGTGTTTGTGGAAGAAATGCTTGAAGATATGGAACAGAAATTTGAAGAATAAATCCCCAAAACTATATTAAAACCGGTTTGATTGAGGAGAAGAGGATTAACTGTGAGCTCCATACAGGTTAAGCTTGGAGAGTGATGCATTTGAGCCAAGTACAACTTCAATAATACTTTTCCTGAACACTTTTTTTTATGTGATGCAAGTCCTTTTGAGACTTTCTACACATTTTAACTTTGAAAGAATCAATAAAAGCAAGCAGTGAGGGGCCAGCACATGAAAGCAGAGACAGTTAAGATCCCTTATTCTCATCTCTTGGTTAATATATGTCACTGAGTCAAGGAATAGTTAGGGTTGGAAAGGACCTCTGGAGATTATTGAGTCCAAGCCCCCTGCCAAGGCACACTGAAAGGAGTCTAGCACCATCCTCTGGGCACCCACCTTGGAGATATTTACATGTATAGCTGAGATCCCCTCTGTCTTCTCTAGATTTAACAGGCCCAGCTCCTTCAGTCTCTCCTCATAAGGCAGATGCTCCTGACCCCAAATCATCTTAGCAACTCTCCACTGGACCCTCTCCTTGTCTTTCTTGGACTGAGGAGCCCAGAACTGGACACAGCACTCCAGATGTGCCTCACTAGAGTGGAGTAGAGGGGGACAATCACCTCCCTTGACCTGCTGGCCACATTCTTCCTGATGCCCCCAGGATCCCACTGGTCCTCCTGGCTGCAAGGGCACTGCTGGCTCATGGACAGCTTGTTGTCCACCAGGACCCCCAGGTCCTTCTCCACAGAGCTGCTCTCCAGCAGGTCACCCCCAGCCTATGCTGTTGCCTGGGGCTGTTCCTCCCCAGGTGCAGGACTCTAAACTTGTTGAACCCCATTAGGTTTTTCTCTGCCCAACTCTGCAGCCTATGAAGGTCCCTCTGAGTGGCAGAAAAGCCTTCAGTGTGCCAGCCACCCCCCCCAGTTTCATATCATCTGCAAACTGGCTCAGGGTCATTTTCTATCCCTTTATCAGAGTTGTTGATAAACAAGCTGAGTAAGGATGAATTTAATTTCTTTTATATGCTTGGTGATGACCTCCAGAATGATCTGTTCCATCACCTTTCCAGGGATGGAGGTGAGGCTGAGTGGCTGGTAGCTTCCCAGGTCCTCCTTCCTGCCCTTTTTGAAGATGGGAATATCATTGGCCTTCCTCCCTTCTCTACCACTCCGTACTTTTTCAAAGATAATGGAGACTCGTGTAGCAACAGCTGCCAGATCTCTCAGCACATGTCAGTAGATCTATGGGTGTTTAATCTGCCTAGCTGATCTCTAACCCAACCCTCTACAAACAAGTCTTCCATTCTCCAACCTTTTCCTCTTACCTCTGAGGTGTGAGATTCCTGAGGGCCATTCTTAGCAGTAAAGACTGAAGAAAAGAAGGCATTCAATAATTCTGCCTTGTCTGTCTCTTTCAACACCAGAACACCCATCTAATTCAGCAGCAGCAGCACATTTTCTCTAATCTTCCTTTTGCAGTTGATATACTTGAAGAAACCCTTCCTGTTGTCCTTGATGTCCCTTACCAGACTTAATTCCAAGCAGGCCCTGGCCTTCCTTGTCACATCCCTGTGTACTCTGAAGATATACCTACAGTCCTTCCGCATAGCCTATCCCTTTCTCCACATCCTATAAATTTCTCTCTTCCATTTGAGATTTGCTGGGAGCTCCCTGCTCATCTATGCAGGTCTCCTGCCTCCTTTGCTTGACTTCTTGCTCATGGGGATTCATTAGTCTTGAGCTTAGAGGAAGTGCTGCTTGAACATTGACCTCTTGGACCCTGTTCTCTTCTAGATCTGTAGCTAATGTGATCCCTCCAAACAGATCCTTGAAAAGGCCAAAGTTAAGCTCTCCAGAAATTTAGGGTTCTAGTCCTGATTGCTGCTTTGCTTCTTCCATGCAGGATCGTGAATTCCACTATGTCACTGAAGCCAAGTCTGTACCCAGCTTTCACGTCTTCAATCAGTCATGAGCAAGTGAAATGTCTTGACATGTGGGAACACCTAAATCACTGATATAGCACTCAATACAGGGATTTCAGGTACTGCTTTGGGGAAAACATTGTACAGCTCTCTGCCTCAGGGAAAGATGAGTGCAAACAGGCAGTATCTATCTCAGAAAACATTTAGTGGATGCAAAACTTAGAAAGGAATAGCTTGGATCCAAGACCAAGTATAACCACATACTTCTGTTAAGGATTGACACATCACAAAAATTCTGGTGAACAGTATTTCTGTTGTCTTTACTTAAGAATTTTAATTGAGTTTGTAACTTCAATTCCATCTTCTCCTGTAGAAAAAAACCTATAAATACTACTGTCACCAAGTAGAAAGGAGTGAAGTGTAGTAAAGCAGAGTAGCCAGGTATACAGCTCTTTAGTACATGGAGGCTGACTAGAAACATGGCTGTGTTCCTGCTGAGTTAACCACAGAAGACAAACCTCAGAATAAATCTTCCAAAAATAAACAAAAGTCCAGTGTAAAACTCTGAGCAGCTGGAAGCAACAAGAGTTAACAGAGAGGAGAAGATGACCCTGATTAATATTTGGGCTTCAGACATGGTTGTGTGAAAAAGCAATGAAAGAATGATCCTTATTCTTTAACAATGCTGAGAAAAATTCACAAATTAAGGGGAGAGTAAACAAGTAAATACTATATCATTCACTTGCAGTATTTATCAGCACAATTCACATTTGTTGAAAAACAGTGAGGGAAAGAGAGAGGAAGGGGGGCAGGGGGTGGGTAAGAAAGTTTTCCTAGTAAGTCACTACCCTGCAATGCTGAAGATAAGCTAGTCACTGCTGTGCAGTACAGGGATACCATGCATGCTCACCCCCCCAACCTTGTGAAGCAGAGGCAGTGTCCTTACTCAGTCACAGCACAGCTAGGTCAGAGTTCCTCAACTTCTTACCAAATCCCTTATCAGACATATTGTATTGGACTGCTACTAACCCCAGATCTTCCTCTTCCCCCTCAGGAAGCATGAGGAAAACTCCTTTTTCTTTAAAAGCGTTAACAATTTAACAGTAAATGCAGGAATCTGATCTTTTATCACTTTAATTTTCACAAATTTCAATTGATAGGCAGAGTTTCTAGGATCAGATGATTTTATTTTCAACTGAAAAATTCATCAGAATAAAACTGGGGGTTAAAATGTCCTTTTACAGCATTACCAAGAATGCTCTCAGGGATATTCATGGGCAGCCTTGCAGGCGGGCCAGTAGCCTGGCATTGTAACATCTCTGTGATGTGTAAGGTCCTGCTGATATGAGAAGAATGGATTGCAAGTCTTCTTTTCTGGACTTCTCATCACATCTCTGCTCAATTGCTATACAATGCATATATGGTAATGTACGCACATACATCCATCCATTTCTTTACATCTGTGGCCAAAGAAAACTTCCAACATCTCTGCACAAGCTCTTCAAGTTGTACAGAGCTGCTAGTGGGTTGTTTCAGATATTTTGAGCAATTTCTGCTGTCTTGGTAAATGGCAGAATCAGGTGGACAGGTTAAGAAGCCTTTGCTTCTCCTGGAGAAATCAATCCTTGCTTACAGCTCCCTAGAAAACATCCTTTGTACATTTCCCACAGGAAGAAAAGAGGCTCTGAGCCTGGGGTATTTCCACAGAGCTGTGGGTAGGCTTCATGTCTCTCTCTGCCCATATGTTGAAAATGGCCCTTACACAATATCAGTTCCTGCCCCATGGTGAGGAGATAAGTTGGTGAGAGCTAGAAGGGGGAAACTATTCAAAGAACACATCTAGAGCTGTCTAAGAGCTGTAAAAGTAGCTAAAGTACCAGTTGCTCATTTTAGCAGTTGCAGTAGTACCTGCCAGCCCTGGGGAAACCAGAGCCTCTGCAGATATTCCTTCCCCTTTTGGAGTGGATAGACATGAAGCAGCAAGCATCAGCAGGCAGACTGGGCAACCTATGGCTTTGGAAGAGACGGCAACTTGAAAGCAATACAGGCTAGGCAAAAATGGTATGCAAATGGAATGTGTGGGCAGTGAGGAGTTACTGCATACTTGTAATGTTACCCACCTTCCCAAATATATCTTGTCCCCTGTGCCTAGCATACAAATAAATGCTTAGCTCTTTCCTGCCTTTCTGACCTCTCTCTCCTTTGTAATCTCAATCCAACCCACTTACATCTTCAGGCTAGCTGTTTCTTTTCTGTAGAAGCTTTCCCAAAATGAGCCACACACGTAAAACCAGAGAGAAGTAAAGAGTAAGATCTACAAATACCTGTCAAAGCACCCATGACAATCTCTTTCCACATGGAAATTAAACCTTCCTTTGCTTCCAGGGGAAAAAAAGGCTTGAAGTCTCTGAGATCAGCAGCCTGCAGTACTACCCCATCTAAAACCTCTATATATACATGTAATCCATAAGAATAGACATATACCTATTTATGTATATTTGCATAATCTCTCAACTAAACTCCTTTCTCTGCATAGCTTCTTACTTGTCACAGCTGCTGCCTGACAGCCACTGTAAAGCAGTCCACCATGAGACTAACATGAGAAGGGATTCAAACAATGGAGAAAGGTTACCTCCGGACAAATTCCAAATTCCTGCTGATGGCTATTTGCATGTGACAGCTCCTTGAGCAGGAGGGAGCACAAGGTTTGGTGCTGAAGGAAGACGCTAGGCTGTTTTGAGCACTTGACTTCAGAAGTAACTTTTCTGAAAGGATTTTCTTGGCTATGGACACAGGCAGGCTGAGATAATAACTTTTGGCAGAGCTTAAAGACTACCTTTTCTCTAAGATACTGCCAGTTAAGATGGGTTTGAACAGGCATTTTATTTCCACTTTTTTTCCTCCACTTTGGTATCTAGGTTCACGTGGGCCCACACCTTCCTGAAGCTTGCATGTCCAAAAATCATTAATGAGTTTTATTCTCAATCAGGTATATTTAAGAAATGCAGAACAGAGATAGTGGGGTAGATTAAATAACTCACTTACACAGACCATGGGTGGTTCAGAAATTGTAAGCAGGTTCCTCAGTGCTCATAAACATTAATTCATTAGCTTCTTTCTTGTCTGGCTCTGTCGTAATAAAGAGGAGAAAAGAATTTTGCAATCACACCTGATCCAAGTGTGTCAAAACCTGAGATCACTGTATAAAGGTACAATGGTGAAAATCAGCTTACTTTCAGGAGCAAGTTAAGCCCTAGGAAAGAGAAGAGAAGGGGACAGAGCAGGGAACACCCTTGTTTGACAGACCTGTCTGTCCCATTTTTCTCACTCTGGGTGACTCCATCATTTCCTAGAGTCATCAACTCTGAAAGTCTGAACCCTGCAGTGTTGAGAAGAGCAGAAGAGCATATCTACAGTGTATTGAGGTAATTTCTGGATGAAATTTAGGCTTAATCCTTAGGTAAGCGCTTTGGTTATCTCACTGTTAGGCAGTGTTAGGCAGTTAGGAGGTCTTCCTATGTCTTCCCAGTTCTTGCTCTACTGTTTCAGTTCAACGGCTCTGCAGTGAGACTTTGGATCTTAAGACTGTCACAGCAGTCCTAAGGGGGTAGAGAAAAGGGTTGGAAACTTCCTTATGTGTGCCTTTTCACAGTGGTATTCCCAGCCATGCTGCTGCTATGTGAGTAGCTCCTGTCTGGAAAACGTTTCAGCACACTCTCAAGAAAAATGAATATGTTATTCTGATCCTGCTCTCTGCGATATACAATATCCATGCCTATGTAGCCAATAAATATAGCAGGTTCACCAAGCAGCAGTTGGGAATGTAGCCTGGTGTGCTGAGGATGCTTTTTGGAACTTTCCCTCCTCACAACTACAGTCCAAATGGTAACAGCAATGTATCTGTTATACAGCCAAAATCGAAGACAAAATAAGGGATGTATTTCACAGAAAATGTAATTTAAAGGTGAGAAACCTTTGCACAAGACTACATGGCTCAGAAATGATCAGATATCACTTCTGAAGAAAAGTCTGTCTAGGCATGTCATGCACAGCAATACTGCCTGTAGTACTGAAAATATCTGGGCATCATATGGCTGGAGGCTGGAAAATCATCTTCTGGAATCTTTGCTACATTTGCTTTCTTCTGCAGGTGATTGGTCTAATCACTGTCAGAGAAGGATTATCAGCTGATAAAACTGTAGCCTGGTCTAGACATTCTTGCATATTCTAGCCAATAGTCCTATTTACATATTATTCACCTTTCAAATTAGACAAATTCTAGTACACATAAACAAGGTTTATTTAATGTTTTGGTCCTCAGGTTTACCCTAAGGAGTTGGTTAATATCAATTGTTTGTGAATTTTCTCTGCTCAGTGGGCTTAGAAGAGGATGGTAGGTGAGCCCTTTGATATTTTTTTCTTTTCTTTTTGGAAAACCTGAGATTTGCCAGATGGTAGAGACACAATAACTTTGATTTTTCTGTTCTAACAAGTTAAATATTTTTGCTCAAACAGGAACTTGGAATTCTCAGTAGTGACAGTGAAGTCCTCATTAAAATACCATGAATAGAGGTAGGTTGTAAACTTCAGGAAAGCACATTCATGCAAGTACAGGCAGGACTGGTTAGTTGCACCAAACCAGAAACGGCACAGATGACTGCTGCGTATACTGCTGCAAAACATGTGGTTCACTGTGTCACCCGCTTCTGCAAGGCTTTCCACAGAAATTACAATGGCCAAAAGACAAGCCAGTGACCCTCTGAGGGAGAAAAGTAAATTTATGTTAGTTCCTTTTTAGCAGCTTGTATATACTCAAGTGCTCTCTCTCTCCCATTTCACTTCTTGGCTCAAGCCCTCACTGATCATGTCGCATACATTTGATATAGTTTCTGGATTTCTCACTGAAAACAAGCTGTTAAGAGCACAGTTTTTTCTAAATTGTGTATACTGCACTGTATTTTACTGCACATACCTGGGAGTCCTTCAGCTTTTTCTCAGCAGACTTGCATGCTCAAATGCCTCTTGTTCCCTCAAAAGTGTACTTACCTGGCAGTATGGCATTGTCACGATGATCTGCGAAAAGGGCCTTCTTGCCACAGAAAAGGAATGGCTTGTCCCAGACCAAATACAGTAGAAACAATGAAATAATGAAGCCCTGAATATACTGTCTCAATATATGTTGTGAATGAAACTATTCCACACAGAAAGCACTGAATCTACACCAGCTAGGGATTGGCTTGGGATTCATGTCCTATCCTTGTTTGTATTAGCAGTATGAAGAGAAACAGTTTAAAGTAGAAGGGAAGTAGTCAAAGCAGCTTTTCCCATGGAGTGTCAATTTTCTGGTACACCTTTGTTCTCTTAATCCATTTTTGCTCCCTGAGAAGAGTGTACTTCTCTGGAATTCTGTCATGAATTTTCTCAGAGCAATGAAGCAGATTAGAAGAGTGCTGGATTCAGCACTAGGAGAGAACTAAGCACACTCTGGTAAATGCACCAGATCTACAATGCTCCATAAAGAAGAAACAAATGAGACAGAAGCTTGGAATCAGAAGGTAGAAAAGTTGAGATGTTAGGCATGGTATAAATGCCACTTAGAATAATCCTTACCCGCTCCTTGATCATTCACTTTATTCAGCTTAAGGGTTCATGGAATCAGATTAGTTCCTGTGACTACTTTTTGTTGCAATTGAATTTATCCCATACCGAGACCCCTTGGCAGCACAGGCATGAATCAGTCCTCACAGCTGCCTAACAACTAGAAACATGGGCAATTTTTCTTCGATCTGTCATATTTTCCTTGCCTGGCTAACTTGTTTTGATGCCATTCCTTAATGGACCAATGCTGGTGAATTAGAAATTCCTGCCTATAGGAAATCTTTTATTACCTAAAATACCTGAAAAAAACCAGAATGCTGTGGTTCTATTGTTATTCTCCTTTCTCCTGCACAACTGATATATCCAGTGCAGGGGGCTGAAAACTGCTCATAACTTCAGTTTATTTCCTAGTTTATTATTATATTCCCAGTTTATTGTGCTTTATTTCCTAGAGAATTTTCGAAGTAGTCCACACCAGAGAGCCAAGTTAGGGGACTGGAGAATTCTGCAAAATGCAGATAATATATGAAGTGCCAAAACTTTTCTCCATCTTGTTTCTTATAATATCTAGCTGTTGAGGATGCTGAGTCAGAATGAAGTCCTTCTATATCCATGGCTGTTCCTTTTCCTAGAAGTAAGCTAGTCAATGTTGCACTGATGGGTTTGCATCTGCACTCTGTCATGGCTTGTTCCTTATAAAGACATCTGGGGAGTGTAGGAAGGCTGGCACAGCACCAAGGCAATATGAACAGAAGTGGTGATTTATTACTTTTCCATATAAGGTTAATCAGAGAAGCTGGCAGATTGACACTGGTCTTTGGGGAAGGAGCAGAACTGGAGCAGTTAGTGGGAGGAAGCCTGCCTTATTATCCAGTCACTCTTCTGAGATCCTGTGACAGGACTGTACTCATCCACTGTGAGCAGCTCAGCCCAAAACAGAGACCTCATGATATCCACAAGACTACTGTCCACACTCCATTGAATGCAGAAGTTGTTCCTTCCACAGAGAAGTCCCCTTCTTTTTATTTGCCAGCCATGGATCTTGAAACCTACTCAGGTCTGAAAATGGGCCTCAGCCTTTGCAGCTAACAGGGCAGCTTCACAAATTGATGGTGTGGGTTAGAAGAGTTTGCAGTACAGATGCTGTACTCTGCACTCCTCCCCAGTTGCTGTACTCCCCACCTCTCCCCGCTCCCTCAGGCAATCTCTTACATTAAACCCTCAGGACAAAATTTTCTGTTGTCTGAAGCCAGAATTCAAGTTTCTCCTATCAGCCTGAAAAACTGATGTAGCACATGCAGTCTCAGGAGTGGAAAAGATCCAAATCCAGCTCTCTGGAGCATCCTTAACACTGTGTCCCTCATGTTTCTTGGAGCTGGATGTGCCCGGCCGTGCTAAGAAAGGAGCTCTAGTAAAACTGAAAATTATTGTACCTGAAGACAATCACTGCTCGTTTCTGCCAAGATTCATTCTGACAAATGAGGTTGTAGGTCTTACCTCATTTTGGTCAGCCCACTGCATTTACAGAGAAATGCATGAAGAGATTTAAAGTAAGAGTTCCCTCTAGAGGAGTGAAGCAATAATATGCATCATTTTATTTCTGCTAGATTCCAGGCTCCATTTTCATTACAGATACAGACTGAGAGTGGGATAAATCGAATTATGAAATCCACTGTTCATGCATATGCAACAAAATGAAACAGTGTTGCTACATAGAGAAAAGTCAGAAGGTCCTTCTGAGGATTATCAGTGGCAACAGACAACAAAACCCTAAAGCTTCAAGTTTAGCAAAGTCACAGTTTATACAATTCTGCAACTGTCATGGTTTGACACTGGCGCAATGCCAGCGCCCCCATGAAAATGCACCTTCCCCAAATAAATGCTGTGAGATGTTATCAGGAACAGAGCAGAGCAGGCCTAAGCTTAATAACAAAGGGGAAAAACTTTATTAAACTACTACTAATACAGAAAACACATAAACTAAATCCAGGATGAAGACCTTTTAAAACAACCCTCCTCCTCCCAATTTCCAAAAACACCCACCATGAAACATCACCCGGGATTCCTGATCAAATTACCACCCTTCAGATAATCAATACTCAAACTATCAAGGGAGAGAGAAGTCTCTCTTGCGCCACAGACCCCCCAGGAAACACAGTTGCCACACCCTGTGTTTCCCTGTCACACATGGCAACCGCCTGGAGAAAATCTGCCAGTGTGACACTCTCCATGTCACAGTGCTCTCACCACCGTGCATGGACAGACTGCTCATAGGGCTCCTTTAAGGATGCTTTGCCACGGACCCAAAGATACAACAGTTCAGCTCCTCATCTTGGGACTACAGTCCCCCCCATTTTCCCCTGGGGCCGAGGGTCCAAGAACAGAAAATCATCTTCTTTCCCGAAGACAGAGGGAATCACCATTCCCTCCTCAACTTCCTTCTGTTCTTGCCATTCCTGTGCTTTTAGAAGCTGAAGCAGGTCTCCTTGGGTCACCACTGCATCCCCCTAAAATACAGTCTCTATTGCAGGAGATTTTGGTTCAGTCCATGGCTAACAAGAAAAGTCCAGCCAAAAGCTACTTCATCATCTCCTCCCACCTAAATATTTCTTCTTCGCACATCTCAGGTCCCGGACTGTCTCTCTTCCACTACAAATCAAGGAGGAGTAATATTTTACAAAGCCCTCATTTCCTGGAAAGGGTTAAAAGTTCAGACTCCCTGGACGGCTGATATCTCGGTCCGGCGTTCCATCTCCCACACTGGGCATCACCCCCCCCTCCTTTCTCCTTCTCCTCTGCCAGCAAATTTCCAGGTGCATCAGGCTCTCTGTCTCTTTCCCTCTTGGGGTGGGGGGACAAAGGCATCTCCGCTTCTCTCCACCCTTCCGTCCACAGGAGCTGGCTCGGTTCCAGACCTTCAGCCCCTCGGCCTACCTGGACAAGGCCACGTGGCTTCCCCTCCCCCACCCAGCCTAAGGCTGGGCAGGGGAGAGTCTGCACTCTCTGACGACTGGAACCAAAGAGAGAGTTCTCCTGGGAGTTCTTGCTTTTAAACCCCTGTGTTCTCAGAGGCGTGTCCATACTTTCAGTGGTCACTCCAGGTGCCAATATCCAAACCTGACCACTGATTGGTTTGACCCAACTTCCTGGAAAAAATTCACTTCCATGTCAAACCACGACACAAAGGAAGAAAATGCTACTATTTTAAAAACTGTGAGAATCCCAGAGAATGATCTTGAACCCTTTGTGCTTAGATATTGTGCATCCCTCCACTGCAGGGCTCAGCAGCAAAGCATGAGAGAGAAAAGGAAATCAAGGCACAGAAAAGGGATTAGGCTGTGGTCAAAGTCAAACAGAAGAGCAATCACCTGAACAGAATTTATTTGTAAGAAGTAATTTTGTCCCCGGGTCTTGTTACTCACTATTTTTTTCATTACTATTGTTTTTGAGGAACTTAGTTTTGGGAAATATTTTGTTTCATATTCTCTGAATATTGCAGGATGCTTTCTTTCTTAAGAAGTATTCAGCATTATGGAAAGGCTGTAGAATTTATATATGAGATGTAACTTTATTCGCTACTTTTTATTTGGGACTCTGATCACAGTGAAGACCAGCTGTGAAGAACTAAAATTTCTTGTCTTAGCAATATCTGTCCAGAAATCTCAATGGGAAAAGCCATGGAATTTAGTTGTCTGATTTCCAAACCAAATACATGTGAAGGCAGAAGTGATCAGCTAATTTGCAAAGGCAAAGAAGACAACAGATGCCTAGCCGGGAAAAGAATAAATATTCTTGGAAGAGTTTTGCATTACAGCAGACTGGTTTAGATAAAACCTTTTAGGCTGGGTTCTTCAAAGGAGACCAGAGGAGATAAGCATACAGCTTCCACTTGGAGTCAATTGAAACCTCCTGCTGCCATTAAAGCATGTTATGCTTTAGCCCTCTCCATAGATTCGTTTAAGCATAATGCCGCTTTCTATTTCCCTAAATATTTCATTCCAAGGGAATGGGATTAATTCAGAAATATTTGTGAAGAATAGTTTATGACATTTTACACATTAGCTTGGAGAGACAATACTAGATTTTGGTATATCTGTCAGATATGCATATACAAATACCTAGAGATATATTTAAATTACCTTCTCATATTATTATACATGCAATTATTTGTAGAGGAAAATGGTCTGAGGAAGTTATAGACAGAAGATGCAGAGGTCTGCATTGTCTAAATGACCTTTCCAAATATTTGTGAAAGAACATACACATATCTTTTCAAGGCAAGAGAAACAATAATACGTATGAGAGCCACAACAGTCTTTCAGTCTGCTAGTTGCTTTGTTAAACACAAAGGTCCAAAAGGTCAATGTAGATTTAATGTCTCTCATTTGTTTTGGCTTAGAAAGTTGAGTTGAGATGAATAATCTGCAAGTTAAGATGTTAGAGCAGTGACAGATCCTGCCCCACTAGACCATTTTTGTGACAGCTCCATGAAACATTTATTTGCAAGAAAGTGGAACATGAAGAAAGTGAAAAAAAAATTTAGAGGCAACCTAGGAACCAGCCCAGTGTTACAGGAGATTTAGCATCAGTATCATAGACTGTATCTGTGACCTTAGATAAATCACTTGAGTAACCTTTGTCTTCACACCTAGAGCTAAAAGATAAGGTCTCAAATATTCACTCCACTTGACTGTTTTGCCTGCCTCTCAGATTTAAAGTTGAGGCCATGTAAATCCAAAAACCAAAGAAACCCAACAAAACCAAAATCAAACAAAAAAACAAAAAACAAACAAAACAAAAACAAAAAAAACCAACCAAAAAATCCAAGAAAAAAAAGCAGAAATTATAAATTTTATGGAAAGTGCATTGTAAATTATAACACTGAGCAATGTCCTACACTTGACGTAGTTCTATTCAGTAGCACAGTTTTAGCTGTGGTGAGGTGTTGCTCCTGTATAAGGTGTTTCAAATGGATAGGATGGATAAAGTGCGCAATGTCATTACTACTGCATAACAGGAAAAAAAAAATTGTTTTTCCCATTGTTTACTGTCTCTGTCTCTGTGAAACAGTAGTTAACACTGCAAGGAACACTTCAAAGTCAGGTAAAAGCAGTTGCCTGTACCTCACCTTTCCTGTGGACAGGAAGGAGCAGAGGTCTCAGCAGGCAAGAGGAGCAGGATGCTGAATGTGGTGGTTCTGGCCATGAGAGCTTGGTCCCAGGTGTCTGCAGGTCCTCCATAGCCAGATGCCCCCAAAAGTAGTCTCCCTCCTCCCTCTTGGGTGGAGGAGGAACAGGAGGACCTCTTTCAGGCTGTTGGCATTTTCTTGGCCCAAGGACCTCTCCAACAGAGTGTTCAATGGTGAATGTAGTCAGTCATGGAGTATATATTTTAGAATTAGTTTAGATGTGCTACTTTTTGCCAATAGCTGCAGGTTTGCTTTTTTTTTTTTTTTTTTCCCCATAATACCTGCTTAACTGTACTTTATCTAAGCAGTGGTACCCATCTAACAACTACCTAGCAACATGATGAAAGTCAGACTATGGGCCTCTGATAATGGTCTAACCACTCCAGCAGTGTCAGCTCTATAGGCTAGAATACTTAACAACTACTTGCTTTATATCTCCAAAATCTCACTTGTCTAATGATACCATTTAGGAAGTTACTTCCATCGCAAATAACATTCTCTGCAACAATATGCAGGTCTTTTCCTGCTGGACTATAGCAATAAAGTGCTCCTATTTCTGTACACTTTTAAACTCACAATTTTTCAAGTTTTGACTGCTTACGTCCAAGTACCATTTTACAGGTTTTCCCTTTGTTTTAAACTTTTCAGTTGTAACTGCTTGTTTATGTTATGTTTTTCTTAATGAACAGGATTTTGTTAATATAATAAAAAATTCTAATTCAATATAAAATTGTTGGTGATTAAAGATGTTGCTTTAGTGTCTTTAAGACTTGGAGGTAAGAAAGAATGTTTTACACCAGCTGAAGTTAATATTTTTGCTGTCCATAACTTCATTGTTTTTTTCTTAAATGAGAGCTACCATTCTACTAAATTATTTCATGTGTCCTCTGTCTGTAAGCTTTTTTCTTAGCTTTACCATTTTTCTTCTAGTAGTGGCATAGGCTACTGGGTAAATTTCTAGCAAGTCTCTAGTTATTCTTACTATGTTTAGGGCATAGTTATGAACCCGACTATTACCACACAGAATTCCAATGCATTCTGCTTGCTTTGCATCTCCAAATTTTGAGCTCACATATCCTCTTTCTGCCCTTCAGATCTTTCATTGTTCAACTTCCTCTTTCATTAATGCACAGATTCCACATGAAATGGCATCTGCACTGTATCTAGGCAATGTTACATCCCTAACAGCTACCTAGCGACATGCAGAAGGTCAAACCATTGTCCTGTGGTATTGGTCTAAATACTCCACCAGCTCTGTTGCTCTCTAAGCCAAGATACTAGGCCAATGTAATGTAAAATCAAAACCAGCTTTGTGAAGGATGGTAAAAGCTCCAAAATATTTTTCTTACAAATTTTTCTAATGCTGAATTCATCATTGCTGTACACCCAAAGTAATTTACTCTGGTAATGAAAACATACTCTGTATTTACAACATCAATATATTCCTAACAAACTTTCTATTACTGCAGTACTATTTTGACAGTGTTAAGAAAAGTCTGCTTAACAACACAGTATTTAATAAGCACTACCTATTAGTCCAGAAAATAACAGTTGGTTGTTTAGTAAGGAAAATCAGGAAAAATGCAGACTGTATATGATTTATCTTGAATGCAAGGAATAGTTTTGTTTCAGACATGCAACTGCTTAGTTGCATGAAAATAAGTCCCCAAAATTATTAATAAATTTGAATCTTTGATATTTTAAATGCAGAGTTTGCATAGTCAATAATACCTTCTATAATTGAATCTCTGTCTCTTTTTTGTTCTGCTTTTGCATTATTGCTAATGAAAACCCAAGTGTTCTCTAACTACAGCAGGAACTAACCTCTACTTTATTAATTACACCCTCAGCCATACCCTTCTCTATCAAAATTAACAAAGACAAAGCAGGGAGTCTGCCCTTGACTGCAGATTGGCTTATATGTTAAAAACACCAGTTTGACATCTCTGCTAATTCAAGCATTTCCCTTCAGTACTGGTAGTTATTACAGTTTTTATACTTTTTTTTAATATCAGAGCATGCCTTTGAGAGGAATTCAGAAGTCTGAAAAATCAAAACTCAGTCATGCTTCTGGAGAAAAGCAAGAAATTGGAAAATAGCCACAGTAGTTTGAAATATCTTTTCAGAACACAATGGAACTTACAGAGTTTAGCCTCATAACATGAGAAAGGTTAACTAGAACATTTTCTAGTGAAAAGGTCTTTGCCACAGATGTAAGACTATGTCTGACTCAGCAGAGTAGGCTGAGCACACCACACACAGACAAAACCAGGAACAGAAAAAAGGCAAACAACTGCAAGTCAACCCACAAACCAAAACAATTCTGAGACCATATTAACTGGCTCCAACTTTTACGAGAACTATGAAGGTCATGATTCCTTTCCACAGACTGCCAAGAAACAATGTTAGAATGTTGAATGTTTTGTCCAAATTAGAAAAATTTTGGTTTTGTGTTTCAGTTCTTCTCAAGGGTATTGAAATCATCCAAGTGTGTCATATGCAAGAGGGCATTCGTCCTTGCCCTCTTGTCTCCAGAGTAGAAAGGACAGATAAAATAACACTAAAAATCCAGTGTGGTTGGGGTTGAAAGCCTGGGTCAAGTCTGACTTGACTTGACTTCCTGACATCAGGGAGGCTGCCATCAGCAGGGAGGCTTCACCACCATCAGGGTCTTCTCTCCAAAGACACCCTCATACATGTTACAAAACACTTGCAACTCATAGATTTGACCTCCTTTTTCCTGGTCATATGAATTTTCCACAGGTCTTGGAGATTTGTAACACTTTCATACAGACCTCTCTGACTTGCTGGCCACACTCCAGGTACTTTAGAAGTTGCAGCCTGACTTAGGGGATGGTGTCTCCCTTTCCTTTGTGGCTATTACTTTGGTTCTCAGAGCTAGTGCACTAAGAGCAAAATGGTCCTTTTTCCTCACCATCAATCCCTGCCTGGGGCTGTCTCCACACTGATCACAAACAGAATTTAAAAACCAATGGAAGCCCATAGCCTGCAGAATATTCTTCCTATCTTTTTTGTGAGGCACAGGAATGGATAATGCCCTACCTGCTGCCATGTCTCTCCTTGTAAAAAACAGGCCGCATCTCTGCTGTTTGGCAAGGCAGGAGAAAGCAGGGCATGCTGCCCCTAGCTGTCCCTGCTCACCCCTCTCCAGCTGCAGGAAGAATTATGCTCTGGCAGCACCTGGGCATAGTGGTTCAGAGCACTAGCCAAGCTCAGAGGAAAGGATAAGGGAAGGGTAGAGTTGGATTAGAAATATTTACCCAGAGTCTCACAGGGGTATATATGCTGGGTTATGAAAAACTAAGACAGGAAACATCCACTGCATTTAGTTTTATTATCTTTCTGTCTTTAACATCATCAATATATAGATATATGTGTGCGTGTGTGCGTGGTTTTTCAAGATCACTTTCACACATTTCCACATACCATTTAATCTCAAGATTGATAAGAATCAGCTCAACCACCAACCACACTTGAAATTCAGACCTGCCATTAAAAAGTTGCTGGATATTGTGGTTAAGAACCTTGCCTATGCTGTTACTGTGTGGCTGTCTATGGGCAGTCCAAAATAAAGCATCATGCTCCAGAAGATATCCAGTTTGAATGTTGAGCACAAGGGATAGATGGACAAGCCAGAAAATGACACACAAAAAGGGGACAATTTCATTAGCGTGACAAATGTTGCTGTGTTATCCCTGCAGGTCAGCTTGGGAAGACCCTCAGCAAAAGAGAGTTCTGAGAACAGTGTGGTAGTTATGTAGATGTTAACGATTGCAGATGGGATGAATGTCATCATCTGACTAGTCTCAGTCTTAACAATCCTTAGAAATCTTGCTACAACAAAACACTGAAGGGGACTGAGAAGCTGCAACACCTCCCAAGGTATTTCATGAGGTAAATATTAAGGCATGAGCAGGCTTTGATAGGTGTGCAAGAGCAAAGCCAGACAGCTTATATTTAGCTTTGCAAAGAGATGGGAGCCCACAGAGGAAAGTGAAAAGAAGGGTAGACTATTTTCAGTGACATTTATGTGCATGTTCTTTCAAAAATGATAGTAAAGAGCTCTTTTGTCCACAAACATCTGTTCTGTCCATAATTGGGTTTCCCATAGCTTTTCTGACAAGGGCATTATAGCAGAATATCCTCAGCCTTTTACAAAATAACCAGCGAAGCAGCATATCGTGCAGGCAGCCATTATAAAAAGCATAATAGGTATCTCTTTTACTTATGTTACCTGTCAACCTAGTTGGAACGTTTTACAGGTGAGAAAAACTGGCAAAAGATTATAGAAGGAAAATTCTCTAGTGTTGAGGTGGCACTATCCCTCTGTCCATGGCTGCATTTAACTCATGCTGCAAGTCTGCATTTCAGCTTCCTCATGTCTCACCCTAGATCCTGAAGAGCAATTTTTCTCCAGGTGGACTGTTTCCTTAAGATGCTGAGGGGAATGGGTTTTGGCATTTCCTTGGTTCCTTACATTATAGACTGTACTTGCAGGGACCGAACCTTCCAACTTTGTTACCTCTGTTTGAAATGATGCTTATACTTCTGCTCTAAAATACACTTTCATTGAGGGAAATACATTCAGTAAGGAATTTGAAGAATGCGTTTTCATCTGGGAAATATAATAATTTTTCCAGTTTGCAGCCATGCAATCTCAAATGGTAAGACTTTCAGAAATCGGACAAATTATTCTTTTTTTAAATATATACATAGTAATGCCATCTCAGGAATTCAGGTTGGACAATCTTGGCTTCCAAAGGAGCCAACAGTACCTGGGTGCTCCAGCTCTCACCTTCTAATCATGCCACAAATTCTCCCAATGTGACAGAAATGTTATATGTTTGCAGGCCTAATTTAGATAGTGTCTAACCCACTACATTGTTCAGATAAAAGGAAACGCAATCAAAAAATTACTTCACTAATACTTTTTTGTCTCTTTTCTGGGGTACACACCGATCATCATTACAGGAAGATGTGCTGTGGATTTAAGTCACTCTTTTGTAAAGTGTTTAAGAGAAGTTGCATAGTGGAGCAGAATGAAAGTACCACAGTGCTTCTTGTCCTGCCACTGTCTCCCCTTAAATTGCTTTATCAAGCCTCCCTGGCCAGGGTTTTTTTTTCTCTTTATTACAGCAAAACCTATTATGTACATTTGTTGTTGGCTAGGCCAGAGCCCGCATTGGAGATGAGGCATCTAGCACATTGTAGTGCAGCTCTATCTTGATTTGATTTTAATGAAGGTCATTATAATGCTAGCCAGAAGTCTTTTTCTCTTAAGTGGCTAGTCACTGGAATTTGAAAAAAAAACATACTTTCCTTGTGTTTCATCATTTGTGTTTCATTTCATCAGATGGGGAGTCTTTTTTTTTAGAGAGGAAAACCATTAAAGTACAAAAGCAAGGAAGTTACACAGACCCACTTCTGATTCCCTATTATTCATGGAATAAAATTAGATTTTAAAGGAACTCATTATTGGGTAACTGGGATGCTGACTGTTATTAAATCCCCTAATCTACTTTTGCATTGCATTTTCAGACTTGTTTGGATTTCAGCTATTTCACTACTGAAAGAATATCACTCAGTTTGAAAATAGGTGCTGTTTGGCTTTTTTCAGGACATAGAAAAACTTCATCTAAACTCAATGAGTGTAGATTGTCAGGAAATACTCCATTTGGTAAAAATATTATTTCCTGTCAGAAAAAAAAGAATAATGCTATCAGATGAGGGTGGATGATAGTTTTATATATTATCTTAATTTATTATCGCTAGTCTGATGAGACTAGAAAGTGTTAATATGTTTCTCATCATCTTGGTTTGAAAATTCTCACAGCAAGTTTCCTGCAGGTAGTTCAAGGAATTATCAAGCACCTCTGTACCTGGCAATTCCAGGAAAACCATGATGATTGGGTTCACTGGCTTCAGATTATAAGGAAGATAGATATAGTCCTCTTAATAAGACATGACATCTATTTCCAGAGTACTTGAAACCTGATGGGGCAGGAACTGGTTAAAGAAAAAAACCACCAGCAACACAGAACTGAAGTGATTTGTGCAAGGACAAATAAAAGATGATGAGGGGGACAGACATAAAAAAAGTTTGCACCCACTAGACAAATAAGATTTAGCCATGCATCACAGCGAACATTTGATAAGTGATACCTTCGTCCTGACAGCATAAATTTATTCTAAATTAACGTTTCACTATCCTGGTCCGATTACATTGCTAACTTCCATTAATTTTTTGTAGACAAATTTAGATGTGTCCTGGTTGTATCTTTGTGGAGCTGGACTCTCTCCAGGATGGACAATTGTATTTGGATAGTTTAATGAGGGGCTTCACCAAAGGAAAAATGCACTTATTTGATCAGCATACTCAGAGAGTTTAGAAGTTAGCTTTAAAATGAGGATGATATCAGCTCGATGCCCAGTATTGTACAAGAGACCAACATTTGATTGATTTCTGTAGCCAAATTCTTGGTGAATATCAGGAGTTTAAGCCTTTTTATGTAGAAGTGTGTTACATTTACACTAGTTGTCCTGCCATCTGCCAAAACGAGACATTTTATTGTGTTCTGTATTTATGCTGAAGTCTTTGCTGTACCAAATCAGAGATTAGATACCTAGGCAGGAAGAAATGTACACTCATTTACTGTGAATGCTGGTGTAAACAGGACTTGTGAGTATACTCAACAGTTCCTGTATCACTAGTGTATGTTCTAATGAAATGAAAAAATTACTATTAGAAACATTACATCTTGTCATGTCATGTCATCCCTAGTCTATTGACTAACTTCTTCCATTTAAGAACTTGTAACGTATAAATAACACCAGCTTTTTCAGTTTACAGTGTTTGGAGCAGCTCAGGAGCCACAGATGTACAAGACTTTACACAGTAAAAATACTGGAGATGCTAACAAAGTTTAATTGAAACACTTCTTACCTTTTCCTTTTGTCCGGTTAAGAATTTGAATTATTTCAAGTGTTGGTCATTTACAAAGAAAATTTTGTATGATTGGGTAACAGATTTTCTGCATTCCAGATAGAGGCCCAGTGTAAAGGTGTCTGTTTGCAGTTTCCTCTTCAAACTTCTTTACTTGGACTGAAGCCAGAAATTTTTAGCTGTTAACATCTTGGAGCCATCATCTAATACCAAGATTTAAAGTGACAAGTAGTAGGAATAATGATGGCATTATTCTTTGCTTTTAAGGCCAATTATTGCCTCTAATTAATAATGTTCTATTTACAGATGAGGCAGATTTTCTATTACAAGATTTTTGTCTGTGTCTGTGTCGCATTAAGCTGACATTTCTCACAGTAGCTCTAAGTCCAGTCATAAGAGGATTTTATGATTAATGAGATTCACTTTTTGCTGTTTCCAAGGTGCTTCAAATCCCACACAGTGTACAAGAGGGAAAAGTGGGACACTTAAAGCTGATGCATTCAGCCTAGAACAGTGTCAGCTTCTCTATTGAAGCATAGCTGTATGTAGGTGACTTGTTGTCACAATTACCAGAGGTTTTGGTAAAGTAAAAAAACATTAATATCTTCTCTGATAAACAGCCATCCCTACACATTTTTCTGAAAGTAAATCTTTTGAAATGCAAATGGAAACAGTGGTCTTTGCCTTGCATTGAAGTGAAGGTCGTAGAAACACATGCTCTCCATGTTTTTTTCTTCCTTCAGTTATTTATAATATTGTTTATGAACCATGTTAGATTTTATTTCGTCATTGTCCTTTTTGATTTTTGACAATTTTTCTATCTGCAGTATTTGTGCTGTTATAGCTTTTAGAATCTCCAATTAGGACCCTGTGGTTAGTTGTATGTGCATAACACTGGGATTTTGACGGTGTGGAACAAAGCAGAGTTGTTTAAGCAGAGAGATGACTGACATGAATACGACTGAGGTCTATCCTGAGATGAACACAGAAAGTAAAAAAGGAAATTAATGTTTCTCACACTAAAGAATTAGAGAGCCCCAAATTAGACGATGGGGTAGCACATTCATAGGAAAGAAAAGGACATGGCTCTTCAACATAATATGTAGGGGTGAGCTGTGTGCCTCCTTCCTCCAAAAATTCTGAAGGCTTAATTTTACCTGGATTCAGAAGGAGACAGGACGAATTCATGGAAAATAATTAATCCTGTTCCACCTGGATGGTGATTAATTCATAGAGAAATGCTTGTCACTTATGATGTTTCCAGAGCAACAAAACAATTGTGATAATATTCTGGAGCAGTACAGTTGCAGTTCTGTCCTTACATGGATGTGGCTTTGTACACTGGTGGGAATCAGGACCACAGGGGTCTTTGATGTGATCCAGTTTGATTCTTCTTATGTGCTTTATGTTGCAATCTAAGAATTGTTTTGTTCAATAAAAAGAAATGAGCACTGGGGAGGAAATCTATATAAAAGTCGTCGTTGATCTCAGCGTAAGTCTGGTGTCTTTCAAACAAAGTCAGCTTCCCATAGCAGAATTAAAGAAAACTGAAACAAATTTTGACAAAAGAAGGTGCTGAAAATGTAATTATTTCCCCATATGTGTACAGAAGGGTGGCTCAGGATAACTTAATTGAATGGATCCAGAAATATTGGAAATGGGAAAGGCATCTTTAGGCAAGTCTCTTTCATCATGGGGAAAAAAAGTCTCCTGAATATAGCAGGGAGCTTCCCCTGAGTTGAGCCAGTTTTCAGACTGGTTCAAGAAAGCCCTCTGGACTTAATAAAGAAAAATAAAAAAAGAAAAAAAATATATATGTACTGTTGTCTAAGGCTGTCATTGATTTGCAGATTTTTATCATCAGCAGCTGGGATGGTCTAGCCTTCATACAGGCATATTACTGTCTGATGACCTCAAACTCTCTTCTCTCAAGGTTTGGAAATATTTTAAGGTGGATGAAAACCTGGTATTTTCCAATTGCTATGAAGAGTCCAGAGGCTCTGCATTAAATACAATAGTTACACTGTGCAGTCCAAAAAATAACCCACGCAAACCTGAAAAGTCCAGTGGGCTTGTATCCATGTGACAAAGCATAGACTTGTAGGTTTTATACAAAATGTGTGCCAGCAATAAAAAGTGAAGAATGGTTCACAGATGCATTTACAGATAAACACTATTTTCTCTGTATTCCAGAAGATAGAGCTTTTTGCCACTTTTTAGGTTTTTTTGGTTGTATCAAACACTTCTTCTATCAAGAAACAAAATGCAGCAATATATTGGTAAGTGGATTGGGAGCTGTTTGATTCTGACGGGTCAGGGAACTGCAGCGGTCTGCTCTGAGATTCATTGACAGATAAAATTTTCGGGAAAGGTTAAACTAGATAGGTACTCCAACAAAGAGTGATTCTGAGGTTTGGGAAGGATTGAAGAATAAGAATCTCAACAAGTACATGTGATCACTTTCTCCTGCACCTAAAAGCTGCATGGGACCCAAAGGAAAAACTGAGTGAGAATTAATGTGAAAGATTTGCTAAATGCTCGTACTGTTTATCTGTGCGCACCTTTGGAGTCTCAGTCCATTAATCCATCTCTATCCAAAAAGCACTTCATGAACTTTTCACCGAATGCCCACACTGACCTCATTGCCAGCAACAACTGTTTACATGCATTGTTGAGTAAAGAAACATGGAATTATAAACTCAAAATTTTGTTTAAGGATTTGGGAAGAATGAGCTTGCAAAATGTTAGCATCTTACAGGAGAAAGCCAGACTCCACAATTACCCAAAGAAGAAAGAAAAAAATATTTACAGTACAATTTCTTTCCCTTAGGAAGGCACATCCCAGCTGCGTTATGCTGACATTTTTTGACAGGCAGCAGCAGAGAATAATTATATACCTGTATAAATGTATTTTCAGGAGGGGTAGAGATAAATTGTCTTAGTTTTGCTAATTCATCCAGTAAGGTTTCACTCATAAAAAGCTCTTCCTCATTATATGTTTACTTCCGTGCTGCACTTCATTGTTTATCTTCAAAACCCTCAGAAATCTGGCATCCAGGTTCTTAAGCCACAAACAGGATCACAGTCATAGAGGCAACAAGGCTGGGACTTGTATTACTCAGTTTTGTGTTCTATTTTAATATTGCCCAACTGCCAAGGACTCAGCTTTGATTTTACTTTGTCTTGTTGTTAAGCTTACTAGAGGTAAGAGAATGGAAAAGGGAAGTGGTGTTCCGAAGAACTTAGCTTTCATTTAGGAACCTCAGCAACATGGTCTGATTTTCAAGGTTATATATAGCAAGAAAATGTCTTCTTTTCTATGTGTTGCTTTCCTTAAAAAAACCCAATGGTTTACTGTCACTTTAAAATTTTGTATGCCCACATTGGTGCTCAAAGGGAAACTTCCACCCTAGTATTCTAGTTCCCACTCTTCTGCTGGCATAAACATTTATGCAAAGATATAGTCAGCGAGGCCTAAGAACATATCAGCTGAAATATGTCCTTAAAAAACATAGTTAAAGCTGTCTGATATTGTAAATCTGCATGTGTCCTTCACCTAGCACAATGAAAGTCTGCTGAATTGCAGTGGGCTGCAGCATAAGATGTGGCTGCCTCTCTTAGTGGTAATAAGGATTTTCATTGAACTGAGCCCGTACACTCATACAGTGCAGCATCAGGGAGCACCAATGTCTTCATCCTGCATTTGCAGGGTGAGTTTTCTATCTGTGAGAATAGTGTGTCCTAATGTTTCCAAGGGGGTAGTAGACCTGGTGAATTAAAGGTGCTGCCTCTCTTTTCCGTGCCCCAGAGAGATGGGTAGTTTTCAAGAGAGCCTGCTTCTTAACAGGGGGTAGGTATAGTAGTTTGCTGTTGGGCTGTTATGTTGTAACCAGAGCATTCAGATCTTCAGACTGTTGCAGGAAATTGGTAACTGCTTGAAAGATTTGCTGTCTTGCTTTTGTTATTCTTGGAGCAAAGCATTCATTCACAGATTGACATAAATTAGGCCAGACTCTGTTCTTGTTCATAGTTATTCCCATGGGACTTGACGGGTTCCTTGGCAATACATATGCTACACAGATTAAGACATTTGTATCAGGGTCTTTTGAATTTTCAGAGCGGTGCTGGCACCAAAGTCCAGGTTTCATTCTTGAGCCCAGTTTTCTGGCTCCTGTCAACCCATGGCACCCAGGGAGACGAGGAAGAGGAGACTAACAGGGAGACACTACTGTCCATATCAATGCATGCAGACTCAAAGAGCAGAAAAGACATGACTGACATCCCAGTGAAATAGAAATGCTTTCTCTTCTCTGGAAAATGAAATAGAGCTATTTTGTGTTCCCTGTGAAGTTTTAAACCTCTTTTCCGTAATCACCAGGAAAATGTTTCCTTTAGCGCTACTGATAGAGTGATGGATTTAAAAAAAATGAACAAATGGGATTATTTTTCGGTTTGTTATTCACCAAAAGGCATATTTCTGCCCTGCAAAAATAATAGGTGCAGTGTCCATCACTGTCCACAGGGAGGGGAACAAGTGCTAGCTCCTAGCACAAATGGAGTTTTGAGGGGAGAATGCAGTTTATCCACACTTGAACAGAGTAATTAAAATCTGAATTTTACTAAACAGAGAGAATCTCCTGTCCAAGACTGCAGGATGCAGTTACATTTTGTTTAGAGGCAATTTTAACAATTAGTCTGATTTTGAAGAGGAAAGAATGACGTTTCTTAAATTTCTCTGCGATAGCAATACTATTTTACTGGGTCAGAGGTGTACCTAACTGGTAGTAGGATCATAAGGAGAAAATAATGAGAAAAAAAGATTAAATTGAATTTTAAAGCTATTGAGCAAGAGGATTATTATGTCTTCTGTCCTGGTCATGTTGAATCTAGAGCCAAGCTCTTTCCTCCATTTGTAGAGCTCTTGAGGGCAAAATTTTTCTCCTTCATTATACCAGTCAGCATTTCTTTCCTGCATCTCCTCTTACATTCCAACATCTGTGTTGTTCAATAATTTCCTCTTACGCTTTGCAAAGAAAAGAACTCCTTTCCAGATGTTTCTACATAGACCTGATGCTAGCAATCTGCTCCTTGTGACAGGTTATTCTGTGCTTTGGTCAAACCATTTTGCCAAAGCATGGAATATAAACTGAGAAGCCTGGTCTAGGGGAAGATGGCCCCGGCCCTGACAGGTGTTTTGGGACTATATGATCTTTAAGGTCCCTTCCAATCCAAATAATTTTGTGATTCTATTATCCCAGCTCCTACAGAGAGTATTTGACGGTGAAAATGTGGTCACTTAACCTCTTCCATACTTCTTGACATGAGCCCTTGGCAGAGACATACCTCCAGTGCACACCAAGACCATGCTTTTCCATCATGTCGGTCCTTCAATATGGATAAACAGTGCAGATGCACTATTACATAACCCTATAGCCCTCCAAACAGCAGAGCTCTGTGAGCATGGGACCATGATGAAACTGGCTTGGCTAGATATCTGCCTGGGGTGCTTTTGTGCTGTCCTCCATTCATGGGGCTTTAAGGGATTTCAGAAAAATTGCAAAAGAAAGGTGACCCTCTAATCTGTCACTTTGGAAGGAAGTCCAGAGCCTTCACTCTTTGTTTAAGGTTAATGAATTTATAAAATATGTTTGAATGCAGCCAAGAGTGCCCAGGATGCTGGTCAGCCTGAACTGAGTCTAGTAAAAAGTATCTTCTCCCATGAAGGTTACTGGACCAACAATGGCAATGGGGAAATCCAATTAAAACTAAACTAATTATACTGACCTGTAAAGGTCTAATGCCATTCTTACTATAGTACTGCAAAATTCCATGAGAAAGCCTATTTAGAGAATCATAAATACCAGGGTATAGTTTTAAAAGGACCTGGATTTTATCTAGTTGAAAACATTCAAAAATTCAGGAGAATTAAAAGCAAAAATGAGAAAATAGTCTGATGTTGGCAGCTACTGTAGCAAAATAATTTAGTTTTTTTTACATCTTGAGAGGAAAAAATGCAAGCTGAAAATATTACCTACAAAATCAGCCTGTTTTGTTGAGATGAAAAGGATTCTTAATATATGTTGTGGTTCCATGGTGGAGGTTTTGCTAGAAGATGATTTGCTCAGCTTTCAGATGGAAATGTGATATACCTTTTCTTCATGGATTTCCAAGATATATGCAGAGAGATACTTATTAAGATGTGGTTGGATCTGGTTTGTTTTACTGTGTTTCTTCCAAAGAAGTTTTGGTTCTGGTTGTGAGACACTTTTGAGTCATAATGATTGTGGGTGTGACTGATAATGCAACTGATTAAATATTGAAGAGTGGGCAAAACCTAAATAATTTCTGGCTGGTCTGTAGCACAGGATTCAAATTGGGCATGGTGCTCATGACACTGCAAACATCTGGAGGTAAGTAAAAGCATGATTCAGACGCAACCTGAGACTGGAACAGGGAAGTTACTTGCTGCAGGGATGAGTAGTGCTGAAAGTAGTAATAGGCTATGCTCTTCTGAAAGCACAGATGAGACAAAGCATAACATTGTTTTTATTCATGCAGATATCAACCCAGAGACTGAAGACTGCTTGTAGGAAGATATACAGTACTTAGCTGCAAGTAAGTAGTGTTCAATCAAGTCATATTCTGTTACACAGAGATTAGTTTCTATCCATGGACAAGGCACGCTGGGGTAGTCCTTCCCGAGTGCAGCAGCAAAACTTCATGCAGGTTATAAAAAAACATTTTCTTCTCAAAAAAAGCCAATGAGTTTGTCAAGCAAAATTTTCTGTCTTTTTTTTGTAAATTGTGTTAAAGTGAAGTAAATTTGATCAGTAAGAGTTTTCATTTCCAGGATAAAAATATTCCATGAGTTATCTCTGTTCTTGAGAATATTTGAAACTTAATTTGTTAAGATCCCCTTTTGGCCTAGAGTAGCTGAATAATAATAATTAATAATAATTATTAATAATAATCTGAAGAAGTGCAAGTCAGAAAGCAGCTAAGCTATCCAGTAGGTTTTCCCGGCCTAGATTTCCAAATAGCCTGGTGTTGCTATACCTTCTTTGTTTTGTAACTTAAAAAGGGGAGACAAAAAGGAAAAAAGTGGACCTTTATTTCCTTTGAAGGAAAAATACGTTCAAAGTATTGCTGCTGCATGATGGACAAGAGCTCACCTAAAATACAGGCACTTTTGAAGTTAAATCACCAAATTTCAGTCCTGAAAATGGTAATGCGCAACTTAGGTTTACATCTGTGGCTTGTTGAATTGGCTCCAATGTTAAAGAGACATGTAAGTGCTTGTATGATGTTTAACAGGACTGCAAGGAAACAGAGCTGCTTACAGTTTGGCTAATGTGTTTCTGTCTCTGGCAGGACTGAGAAGTATTACAGCAGTCTGAATTTAAATACTTTGATTCATTGCTCTTTTATGTAGAGAAAAATATCTGTAACTCAGGAACTGAAATTATTGTTGGATGGGAGCTATCTTTGGATTTCAAAAGAAGTATCAGAAAAAAGCTGCTGCAATGTACAGGGGTAGAATTCCAAGTGAACCTTGAAAGAAAATCTTGATTGTATAAAAATATTAAGCTGTTTGAAATTATCATGTATTTTTTCTTTTCCTCTTATGAGGAGCAGAAAAAGCAGTGGGGTTTGCAAATGCCTGCTTTCACATTTCAGATTATGTAAGTGCTTTAACATTTCAGATCATGTAAGATACAGCACTTCGCCTAAAACTGCCCAGCAGACATAGGTACCATGTGCAGGTTTTTTTACTATGGAATGCAATTTGGGATGGTGGAAGCCCTTAGTCAACTGTACTCTGGGGGCAGAAATCAAAAACTCTCTGTGCACTAATTCGTTTTGAGGTCATGGAATTTTGGTTAGTCTCATGTGACCGGGCTATGTATTCCCCTCAAAAGTGTAGCACATCCTTCTAGTGCAGTTTCTTACTTGCCAGCCAAGAAATTCCATCTTGCAAATTGTGGCTTATCATGCTACAGACAGGAGTGAAAATTTGTAATTGAGGACAAGGTGTGGGTTAAGATCTCCCTTCCATGCAAATACAAAGTGAAACCACTTGTTAAGTAGCTGTTAGTAGCTGTTAGTTATTGTTATTAATTATAATTATAAGAATTATAAATCATCATTCATAACAACAACAACGACATACATTCATTTCACTAAGTTAGGTTCTGTGGCACCATCTGAGTGCCATTTTCTCCAGGAAAGAGTAGCATTTCTCAACAGTGGATGGTAAAGGCAGGACATAACTTATGCCCTGAATATCTGTACAAATCAAGGCATCCTTTGGAGCAGAACAGAGCTTGACAGGAATAGAAATGTGCAACACAAAACCAGCTATCATACAACTTCATATATTTCTTATGAGTTTTCCTAATTTGGTTTCAACTCAGGAAAAAAGTCTCTGAAGGCTTTGTCAAAACTACATATGGTTTGTGTGGACAGGGGAGAAGTGAACAGTGGGGACATCAGCAAGGCTTTTGACACTGTTTCCCCTACATGCTCATAGGAAACTCAAGAAATGTGGGTTAGCTGAGGGGACAGTGAGGTGAATTGGGAACTGGCTGAATGACTGAGCTCAGAGAGCTGGGGCCAGTGGCACAGTGTCAGGCTGGTGGGGTTCCTCAGGGTCAGTTCTGGGTTCAGTCTTGTTCAACTTATTCATCAATGACCTGGAGGCAGGGACAGAGTGCACCTTCAGTGAGTTCCCTGACAACACAGAGCCAGAGGGGTGAGCAATACCCCAAAGAGCTGGGCTGCCATTCAGTGAGACCTGGACAGGCAGGAGAGTTGGGCAGAGAAGAAGCGTCTGAAATTCAACAGGATCAAGTGCAGTGTCCTGCACCTGGGGAGGAACAACCCCAAGCACCAGCACAGACTAGGGGTGACCTGCTGGAAATCAGCTCTGTGGAAAAGGACCTGGGGTTCCTGGTGGACAACAAGATGTCTATGCCAGCAGTGTGTCCTGTGGCCAAAAAGCCAATGGGGTCCTGGGATGCATTAGGAAGAGCATTGCCTGGAGTTTGAGGGAGATGATCCTGTCTCTCTGCTCAACCCTGGTGAGGCACATCTGGAATGCTGTAAGGAAAACAGGTAAAATCAAGACTATAAAAATTTTGCAGTCCAGTCAAAAATCACACATGAACATAAGATTCAAGAAAAATGATATAAATTAGATGTATGTATGGGTATGACTAGCTTGAAGGGAATTATGATAATATTGTAATAGGTATCTTGTTATCTTTTAAGCAGCGGACCTCTGGAGTTTGGAGTGGGAAGAAGAGCTGGCCTTGAGTTTTCATCCTCAGCAGTAATTCAGTGATAATACAAACCTGTTCCTTTATGGAAGTTTACGACCACATGAATGGTAGCCCAAATGTAGTATGCAGTCATTTATGCTCATGCAGATTTGTTTCTAAATATTAGGTATTTTCTTGTCTCACTTTCCACAGATCAGGAACTCTGCAGAAAAACGGATAGGGGCAGTCCTGCCAACAGCAGGGAGTGAATTGAACACAAAACTTTTCATACAGTCACTGAGCCTAAGATCCTTGTTTTAGGAGTATATATATCTTTTAAGGAAATATTAAGATACCATGTGCTTCCCTTCTTCTAACAAATTTAAGGTGACTAGAAATTAAAAAAGCACCTACTGCCCTAATGCTGACTTGAGCTGAGTATGCTTGTTTGTTCTCTTAGGGAGGAATGTTTAGCCCTGAGGAAATTGTGAGTAGTATATTTATTTTTTTAGAATTTTTGTATTGGAAGATAAACTCAGGGACACAGATGACTATCAGATGGAATTGCTGGTATTAATATTATTTTTAGTGCAAAATTTCATGTCTGACTGTGACTGGATAAGTTGCGTCAGCTAAAGGTGCAAGAAATGTCAGAGTTTCTCAATGACCAAATATAATAAGAAATTTCTGTATCCTACTAGGAATGTCAGTTTATGTGTCAAAGCAGTAGTGGTTTTATTATTTTCATACATAATTTTTGCCCCCTTCCATGTAGTTATATTTTGGTTTTTTATTTTTTTTTTAATTAGATGTTTCTACATATATTTCTACATATTTTTCTACATGTATTTCAGATTTTTAATGATATTTAATCTGTCTCTCTGGTCAGTTTGAGGGAGATGTTTCGGCAGCTATTTCCACAGGTTAACAAAGTGCAGTATGGGGAGACACCTCTTTCCCATCACTTTTAGACCAAAGAAAAGTTGCCTTTTTTCCTTGTCAAAATATTCCAGGTCCTTTCTGTTGAAAGAGGGCAAAAAGGAGACTATGATAACTTGTCTTCTTGCAGCCAGAAATCTACTGCTTACTGCTACCCTGCCCCTTCTCTTGTCAGGTTTTGCTTGCAATTATTCCTTTGACTCAAGGAATCTATTTCATACTGACAGGGCACAGATTCCAGAAGCATCCCTGTTTCTCCCAAGTTATCTGGTGCTATTCTGCACCTGGGAAAGTACTGCGCACCCAGAAGAAGTGTCAGGAGAAGACCCTCAGAAGGCTGGAGCACATCTTCTCTCCTACAAAGACAGGCTGAGAGGCTTGGGATTGTTCAGACTAGTGAACAGAAGGCTCCAGGGACACTTTAGAGCATGCTTCCAGTATGTGTGTGGGCCAACAGGAAAGGAGGAGAGGGACTTTTTACAAGGGAGAATGGCTTTGAACTAAAAGAGTGTAGGTTAAGAGTAAATATTAGGAAAAAAATCCTTTACTGTGGGGAATGTGAGGTACTGTAACAGGCTGCCTCAGGAATCTATGAGTGCCCCATCTCTGGCAGTATTCAAGGCCAGGGGTTTTGAGAAATCTGGTGTAATAGAAGATGCCCCTGATTGTGTCAGTAGAGTTGAAACTAGGTGATCTTTAAGATCTATTCCAACTAAAAAAAAATTATGGTTCTTTGAATCTATGGTATTTGGGTGGCAGAGTTGCTGATACAAGGAGCAAACTCCATGTTCTCGAATGAAGAGCCCCATTCAATGTTACTTCTAGGGAGGTCCACCAGGTCATATAACACCTTATCCCTAGGGTACAGCTGAATAATTAAAGTTTTCAATGAAAGTCAAGTGAAGACTGTTGTCAAAATGCCCTGTGGCAGTAATCTTTGTCAAGCATTGTTAAAAACAAACATTGGGAAGCTAGCTAACCCAGGTATTGAGATCTGATGTTGGGGAAAGAATGCTTGTTGTGCCACAGAGATAAAAGCATTGCCTTTGCCAATCGTTAAGCCATCCCAAGATGAACTGACAGCTCTAGTAGGTAAACATCCAGATGTGAAGCTCAGGCTTTCATACCTAATCTTGTCTTTCATACCTAAGCTCCTCATCTAGGCTTGACTTTTGCCCATCATCATGCTGGAGGGATTCACATGCAGTCTTTCACACAGACAGTCACCTAGGCAGTGACCACTCTACATTGGTTATTTGAAAAGTGGCAACAAGTTTCTAGGTATTTTGAAGAGCATGTTGCAGCAGTGGAATTGATATTGAAGTTTATGAAGGGAAGAGAAAAACACTTGATGCTGCGAGGGCTCTGTGAGAAATGCAGTTATATTAACATCACCTCAGGCAGTGCAGGGCAGATTAATTACCTTATCAATAATTTTCATTCTGGGACAAAATTGGTATCATGACAGGAGCAAAATATAATTTTTTTTTCCACAGTTCAATCATCATTGTATATTTTCCTTGCAGTACAAACGCACATTGCTGATCTATCCTACACCATTGCCATCCCAGCAGAAACCTCTTTGACATTGGCAACCTAGTCTACAAGATCAAAACCCCCTGCTGCTGCCCAAGAAAATCCCAGCCCAGTGCATTGAAGCACAGCTACTAGACCTACAGGGATGGCAGGTGCCTCACCAAGAAATTTTCAAGACTCTGACAACAGTAGCAGCCAGTTGCCAGAAGTAAATAGCAGGCAACTTCATTTATGCAGGACCATTGAAATGTGGGTTTTTTTTTTTTTTTTTTTTTTGGCTTATACAAGTCTCTGGACATGTTAGTTGCTACAGATATTTTGCCGCACCCATGCCTGCAATTTGACTTAGAAAAAAGTAGCGTTTATTTCTATCAGGAATAGTACTGGCCAAATTCTTACCAGAGCTGGATATGGTGGGGTGGTCTTCTTCTGTCTCTCTGCTTCTCTACCCTTTATGGTGCCAGTTCCGTCTGGAGAAAGTGCAATGAATACCAAGAAGTAATGAAATACTTTTTAGAGGTGATCATAATGCAAGCCAGGACAGACTATATCCTCTGACATCTTCAACTGGATTAGCTTGTGCTCATTTGACTTATAAATTTGGCTCTGCGGGAGGAAAATTTATAGATTTCATGTTGTCTTAATTAATAGAAACCCTCTGACAATATTGAGGGCTCTGTAGGTTTTGTTATTTTCTAGTGAAAGGCCAGACCTATATTCTAGAGATAAATGTTGATCTGCAAAACTCCTTTCCCTGTGAAGTCTGAGATTTTTTTTCTTCAGAGGATGGTACTTCAGACAAAATGTCATAGCACAATTTTATCTATCTTTGTGCTATCAGCCTTGAAATAAACTCTTACCATATAGGTGTATTGTGGAAAATAAAGTAATGCAAATGTTTAAAAATCCTAGTGTGCTTGAAAGCTAATGTATTCTTCCAGATTTATCAGTCACTCTTGTAACAGATATTACTATTCTTTTTCCCCCACAAACCATGCCTTTTTTTTTTTCCTTTTTTTCTCTTGAAAATGTATGAAGAGTAGGAGATGGTTTGGAGGAAGATTAGGTAGCTGAAGTACTTCCCTCATATAGATATATTTTTTAAGCTGGGCCAAATACATCCACTGATGCAGTATATCATTTAATATTTTATTCTTTTGCTGTTTCTTAGTTGATTCTGTTTCTGCTCAGCAAGTCTTAGTCTTGTTCAAACATGTGCACTGACTGCTTTTATACTTATGTAGCTCTTATCACCACAATAATCAGGGCATTTGAGTTCCAAGGAGAATACAGATTTATTGTATGGCTTTAGTAGGTATTGTTACATAGTTACATTTGTGCCAAATTTTTGTGGCTATTTTTGACAGGGCTAAATTATCATATTCTCTACCACAACCAAGAGTCACCCAAAGCGACTTAATTTGCTTCAGAAACAATCAAAAGGAGTCCAAAAACAGCCATCTGTGTAAAAATATCTATTTGTTAAACTAAGCCATATATTCTCTTCAAGTGCCTCAATGTTGTTTTCAGCTGCACCTACACAAATTGTGTAGAAAAGTACATCTTTGGTATGCCTGCCCATGCTGACGGCAAGATGCAAATCAGCTCTCTTCCAGGAACTGAATAGAATCATTCAGCATATGTACAGCTTTGAGCTAATGCATTTAAATATCTTTTCACTAGAGAGATAGCAGTAGGCACCCAAGTGAAGAAATGTGACCATCTATATCTGTCTGTGCCTCCAAAAGGAGAGTCTTTGTCATTGTCTCCAGCATTCATGGTACTGTACACTTGTTAAAACCATCAAAATATTCTCTTTTCTCTTGATGTACCCAGCTGAATGTCAATTAATCCAACAAAGGAAAGCAGAACAACACCTGCAGCAAGCAGTTATTTATTTCCTATATATTACTCTTCAATTTTTTACACTCATCAGCTTAATTTGCTGTATATTATTTTTTTGTTTTATCTAGCTTTACTCTCAGCTGTTTCCTCTATAATATGCAGGATGCTATAGGCAAAGTTTATTTCAATTTTGCTCACCCTCAGACAACTATCATTTCAGTGTACATTGCAGAAGGTAAAATTGAGCTTGAACTGAAAGGCTGTTGTGTTCAATGCCATGGCTCAGACATTTATGTAACCCTCTTGTTCCGTAATGGTTCTGAACAAAAACGGTCAACAGGTCTTCTCTGTCTAGCAAAATTTGTTTTAATATTTACTTCAAAATTTCTGCCAGAATGCACTCTTCATTTAGTTTTCCCCCAAATCATAGTTTTGTTCAGTGGTGTGACACTTTCCCTGCATGGCTCATGCCCTAGTGTCTTTGTCAGGAAATCCCTGCAGAACTTGACATAGGAAGCTCTGAAGAAATACAGGTGAGTCAAATTAGAATTACATTAATATGGACTTACCTTTAATAAATTCTCTGTGATGTGCATTTTGAGGGATATAATCCAAGTCTTAGTGGTAAAAGGAAGTGCCTCTTTTTACCTGACCTACTAGATTTGAGGCAGTGCAATGCATAAAGAGATCTTATCGAGAAAATCAGATTTCAAAACTGAAGTATTTTTACCATAACTTCTTCCTGATGAGTTTCCTGTTGTTCACCAAAACTCCTATTGGAAATATGTCTTAGTCCTGAAGGTGGAATTCCTGACTCAGAGGCAAAGCAAGTGTCTGACATGTTCAACACTTAGTTTGGGAGGGTGGATTTCAGATCTCTGTTTATTGTAATGCAATCCAAGGATACAAATCACTGGCTGTCACCATATATGACCAGGGCACTGGCCATCTGAAGGGAAAGGATATAGCACTTTCATTTTTCCGTAAAGAACTATAAAATCATGATGTCATCTCAATGCAGCCATGCACAAAATTGTATATTTTGAAATTTAGGAGTAGTAAGGCTGAAAAACTCCTTATGTTACGCTCAGGTTTTATCACTAGATATGGACAAAATGAAATACATAAAGTGTGGACGACGATGGAATATTTACAAAAATATTTGAGCTTAAAAAGGCAGATTTCCCAAACCTCTTTGGGACCGTGCTGCTCCCATTGCTGTGAGTATTTGCGGGGGAAATTTCCCTTGTACTGAACAGGTGTGGTCTGTGGAAATTACTTTATTGTTCCCAGATTGGGTGGAGTGAATTTCTATTGTTCTTAAGTGTGATGCCAGAGACTTCAGCTGCAGCATGGCTGAAAAAGGTCTGGTTCCATTCAGTGTGCTCTCAGCAAGCCAGTGTGTCTATTGACACTGCCTGGTAGCCTACCGAGATTTCTTCTGCGGCCTCAGAAGCAGCTTGGTAGCACCCTTAGAAGTTCTGATTTCACAGGCTGTAGCTTTGAAATCTCTTTTTCCTCAGGAGCTGACTTATTTGGCACATACCACTCTGTATATTTGCAACCTGACATTTTGCTCCTCAGCACTGGGGGACTTCCTGGCCCCAGCATTCCTGCACTTCCCTGGAGCCCATGCCCACCTCAGTGAGATCACAGCAGCTTTTGTGCTTTGTGGAGTATGCCTGATTCCCTTCCAAGTTCAACCTCATCACATGGGAACAAAAGCATCCTGAGGGAACCCACTCCATTCATGTAAATCATGCTGTCTACCTGATTGGTCTTCAGTCTAGCCGATGCTAAAACAGAAGTCCAGGCCAGGAAATGTCTTTTGTATCTTTAATGAAGAGGGATCTAATCATGATAGGAATGCGCCATGCTCTCAAAAAAGATCTGATGAACAGAAGAGGCCTGAAGTATGGCCAGATCTAACTACAATGCCTATTGTGTGAACAATACAAGAGGTTACAACCATGCACCAACAATTTTGGAAAATCCTATGAGGTAACAAATTCAGTGAAAAAACGGCTTCTGAGAACCAGGTGGAGGGATCACTCACCCTTGCTGAAGAAAGGCCCAAGACAGAAGAAATCAGAATTGCAGATGAGAATAATTAGATTGATTGTGCAGGAGAGCAGGTAGCCCAAAGTTTCCGGAAAACCTGGTCCTTCAGCAAGTGACCAAGGTAGCTTAGCCCAGTGATAGATCACCGCCTGGTGATGAAAAACCAGAAGAGTTTTCTGCAGATCCCATATTTTCTGCTAAGAAAATACATTGTCTCTGTGACCCAGATGCTCCTCAGGTGCACACTAAAACTGACCTTTCTAACACGGATCATCCATGCTCCTCCGGCTGACTAGTAGGAGATGTGACAAAAAAATCTCGGAGGAAAGCAGCCCAGACTGTGGGCAAAACTAATACATGTTTTTAAATAGCAGTTGAAGAAAAAATAACCAAAGATGTAAATTAACATATATGTAAATTTTTCTGACATTCTACACATCAAAGGAAAAGGACTGTGCAAAAGAAAAAGAATTTGCCCAAATGGCATGTAGGTCCCATGACCCATACTCTTTTGGTAGCTTTGACGTGAATTAGTTCCCGTTTGTGTAATATTTCCTTAAACTTCTAAATGCATTGGCATTGCTAGGCTTGTAAAACACTAATAAGATCTTTCTTTAGAGGACAAACTTACCTGGAATCATAGGGTATGGAGCACTGCTCTGACCTGGTCTTTCCTTCTAGGATGTGCTCAAGCCCTTTGTTTTTCCAGTATCAGCAAAAGAAAAAATATTATATCAAAAGGGAAGATATAATCTTCCCTTTTGGATGGCAGATGTATTCATTAAGCTCTTCAAAAGGCTTCTGTTCATTTTTTTTTGCTTTCCATTTAGCTTGTGGGCATCACTTCACAGAAGAGGCCTTTTGAACATAGCATTTCTGGATGCATATGCTAGTCAGACAAAACTACCTGGAAGGACAGTAATCTGCCTGACTGGACATGATTTGCTCTAGTCATGGTCAGAGAAGTGTAGTTAGAAGGAGGCTAGTATCTAGAAATTTTCTCTCTTCCCTTGACTAAGATCCAGGCCATGTGTCCCCGCTGTGGCCACAGTGAGGCACAACTCACCTTTGCCCACAGTTGTCCCACTGGCCCTGCCCTCTCACAGAGAAAATTCCCCGCTTATCACCTATCCCTTCTGTATCTAACACCTGTTTCAGAGTCCTATCTGAAACCATGTGGCACTGTCAGCAGCTAAATATTTGAAGGCAAAAGTCCTTGATCCCCTGCTACCAGGGAAAAGTTATCCCTGAAAAGAAAGCACAAAAAGAGCTACTGGCTTTTGTCTGTGCCCAGTTCTATCCATCCATGGCTGGGAAGATGGTTGTCTGAATGGTCTGTTGGGGTGAAAATGTAGCTACTTAGAGAGCAGAACACATATAGCAACCCATATCTCCCAACACATAGCCACCTAATGGCATGTAGCGTTGGAGAAAAGCAGCTGTGTTTTCTTTAGAGAGACTTGTCCAGTCGCAAGTTGACTCTGTTGCGTTGCAGAGCAGTTCTTACTTAATTCTTGATCCCAGTATAGGTTTCTTGGGGAAAAGAGCAAAACTGTGCTCCGCCTAGTGGCAAACAAGGCCGTTCATGGTGTGTGGATGTACTAATGGTGTGTCTGGTTTGTATCCTAACTTCCGATATGCACAATCCAAAACACAGGCTGCTTAAATTTCTCTGATGTTTATCCCTGCTGCCAACTCTGTTAATACTTATTTAGTGCAAAATCTCTTTATTTGGGTGAGTTTCTTATATCAGGGTTGCAGCCAGAAAATTATTTCTGCAAAGAACTGTTATCTCTTTTCACTAGATATACTAGTGAATATCTTTGCTTTTCTTAAGTGATGGAGTGGTTCAGTTTCTTCTCCTTGACAGAAGGGTCAGAGCCACATTAGGTGGTCCCACTGAAGGGCAGGAAAACAGAGTCTGATTGGTCCAATTCTATATTTGAGGGATTTTCTCATTACAGCCAAAGATGCCATTTCTTGCCACAAGTCCCTGTGGATTTGGCAGGAGAAGGTGGCAGGATGCAGCATGTAAAGTACACCCCACAAAAACCAGTGACATATAGGTCAGCATGTGCTTGATTTCTAATTTTCTGTATCACGTTGCATGAACATAAGCTTCAGTGTAAGCGCAGAAGAAGGAGCATGTTCCAAGTCTTCAAGAACTCATAAGCAGAGCTGTCAGCATTAAAAGTACACCCCCGTATATCACATGCAACACAACACCACGTTGGAGGCTTTAGGACTTTGATCAGCAGTTTGTGACCATCCAAACTGCCTTGCCTTGCAAGTCCCACTGGAAGTTTTTCATATTTACGTCCACTTTGGACCCTGCTAAGTTCTTCTGCTGAAGGTGAAGGGCTCGGTGACCTCCAGAGCCCAAGTGAAGACATAAGAAGAGAAGCATTGACTGGTTAATTGCATAGAAAGGGGGAAGAGTCTTAAAATTAAGAATAATCCATATCAGTAGGAGGATGCAGTGCTTTATACTGTGACGAGCCAGAGCTCTGTAAGCTGTTTCTCTGCAGAAAGGAACAGATTGAACCATGAGTCACACTGAAAGTAACATGATCCTTTTTTAACTCAGAGCAAGAGGTCTTCCACACAGCAGTTATGACGTTACTGAAGGTATATGTCACAGAAAGTTCTTCATTTCCCTTCTGCTGTTCACCCATTTCCCTGAGAGCCAGGTACCACAATAAAATAATACAGCAGCTAAACACCACTTTGCTTCTGTTTAGGAATGAAATGACTCTTTTATTCCAAAGTGTAGGAAAGGAAACAAACCCAAAATCCTTTCTTACCTCACTGTTGATGATTGCCTGCTTTTATGCTCCCTTTCTCCCAGTCATGTAATTTGGTGAGCTGGAAAAAAAGATTGACTATGCAGAAGAGAGATTCCAACAAATTTTTTACTGGACACTGTAACTATGCCGATAAATACCACGGCAGATTGTTTTACATCAAAAAGCATTAATGCTGGGGAGGTTTCATCATGGACTAGGCAAAACTGTAGTTCTCATGCCCATTCCTTTACACAGAGATTTGAAATGTAATTATTTGACACTATGAGTTGACTGATCAAATTAGTGCCAGCTGCTGCAAAGTAACTCATCTTACAGAAAGGCAAATCAGAAACCTGGGCTGGATTCAAAGGCCGTTCACCAAATGTACTTGGAAGTGGATGAAAGAGAGAACTCTAACATGAGAAATCTATAAGATGCAGAGACTTGCCAGAATCCATAGGAAAGAAAGAATTAGGAATAACCACCAGGTAGTTTTAAGACCTGTTTCCCCTGTTTTTTTTGTTCTTGTTCAAATGACAGTAGCATGGGAACTCTAAGGCCCTGATCTGCATTGTTTATCGGTTGCTGCACTTGTATGGCTTCATTGTCAAAGGTATAAGAACCTTGAGCTGGAACAGAGCATGAAGAGAACTTAGCCATTTGGGAAACCATACACATCTTTTAATTTGCCGCCTTTTAGTTTCCCAAGTCTCCCCAGTTCTTTTTCAACAACCAGCTAGGGCAGATCCAAAATGCTTCATCTGTTGTGAGGGAAGTACTGACTGTCTTTCCTGTTCTAAAAGTCCTCGTGGTTAAGAGCACAGCAGGGAAAGCTATTCATGCACTTTGAAAGGAAAATCTTTTGAGAGAAGCTGGAGAACATAAATATATCCAATTAAAAAAAAAAAAGTTGTTGTCTTCTATATCTGCTATTTCTGGTCTGAGAACTACAAAGAAGCTGGTCAGACACTTATCCTCTCCTTCTGTCCAAAACCAAAAGAAAAAGACATTGCAGTGTGCAGGGTTCGGAATTCTGTGTCTCCTTTACTTTGCAGTGGAGGTAATTCCCATTAAAAGAAGCTCACACCTTTTCAAAAGAATGACAATATTTGCACTGCCATTCAAAGAATGCATTCAAAGAATGCACTGTTTTCTAAATTCCCTTGTAGTGGGAATGTAATTCAATTATATATATGTCAAATGGACACTTAAAATATATCTGAAGTTATTTTATGTGATTTCTTGCCAGTTTTGTCTTTCCAAAGACCAAGAAGAAGTAAGATGGGCTTTATGATAAGATGGCTGGATCTTAGAAATTCAGAAGTAATTTTATTTACTTTGTTGTAAATATCCATTTATCAAAAGAGAAAAAAATGTTTCCCAGCATTGTTACAAATACGTGGCATGATCATGATGTGTATGAAGAGGTGAATTAATGACTTGTAGTGACACCTTCTTCAAGAGACAGGGGGCAGCCTTGCTAACTACATCACAATCATCTCCCACATGCTTTTGTTGAACTCCTCAGAACACATAGAATAGTCTTTTCTGAGAAATGCAGATTCAAAGCAGGAATTACTTTAAGGTGCACGGCAGCAGCCTCAGTATTTGTTGCAGGATGGTTCAGTACAATATGTACCCTAGTGATAGAAGAACAAATTTCCTTCAATTTCCCATCTTGGCCCATCTGTTCTTTGAAGGTTAAGTTAGACTTTCTTGATCAAGCAGTCTGCCTTCCCAGGAAGGTTAGCTATATGTATTCCCCATTCTCTCTTCCTGAGCTGGTCCGTTTCAGCCTGCCTAAACGGCAGTGTTTAAGATTTGTTATAATATTTAGTTGAACAAGCCAATGATTAATTTCCATTATGTATGAAAATGTGCAGATCTTAATATTTGATTTTCCTCAGCTTCAGTTTAAATTATGAGACCACATTGTACCTCTGTCTACTAGATGCAGAAGCCACGTACTCTTTGATTTCTTTCTAGTTGTAGTTTTATTCTTTCAAGTCTTTTGGAACATACCTAAAAGCACTGGGAATTTTCCTTGGCTCAGCAGAAGCTGAGTTCATTCTTGCACTTATATTTTCAGGTGTGTCAACTAGGTCTTTCTCTACTTAACAGCTAGCATGACAGGTTAAATATAGCTTTTATGGAGAACACCATCCACTACTATGTCAAAAAAACCATCAGACATCTACAGTATGAATGTCTGCTAACTTCCCTTCCCCAAATTCTGTCCAATTATTTAATGTGTTAAACTCACATCAACCCAAATTAAATTAAAATAAAGCTCTTGAATGTCTAGCACAAAGTTCTAGCAAGATTACATTGTTTTAAGACTTATTCTTTCAGGTTGTAGTTTTCTGTTGGAAGGAGTGGAAAGGAGAATGAAGTCTCAGCATTGCTTGATGCAGAGTATATTCTCCCACAAAATATGGTAGGAAAGGGCTTGGCATTAGGAAAGGGATTCTGTTTAGAGCAATACTGAAAAATATTGGCAGAAGAACCCTTGTCTAGGATACGTTCATTTTCAGAGAGAGCATGTCAACGGCACTTGAGAAAATGAGCTGCCCGAATACAACCAGGAAAAGCTGGTAGCAAAGCAATATACAATCAGTCCTTGCTTTTATCTGGTTCTTCCAGTTTCTTTCCTTTGCTGACATCTCTGCTGCCTGTGAGAAGGTTCTTCAGCATTCTTCCTTAAGCTGTCCCTAAACTGAAAAAATATCTATAAAAACAGAGTACAGCAGAGAGAACAATTGCTTATTGAATTGTGGTGGTTTGTCATAAGCGTAACAAATATATTGCACCTCTTGCATGACTTCATGTGGAAAAACAATGCTCAAGGGCATGAAGAATTTGGAACAATCCCCTAACAAATATTCCAGGATTTGGTCTTTTGAGACTGAACAGAGGTACAAATACTTGCTTTAAAACAAAGGCATCTGAGACATAAGCCTGAGATAGAGGCCAAGTAAGGTTTGCACAAAATGTCTTAAAGAGGATACAAAAATATAGGCCAAAAAAAAAAAAGTCAGAGTGCAGAGTAACCCGGTCTTAGCACTGTCTGGCAGAGCAACATGAAGAACTGTGTCACTGAAATACTGAAGAAGTGGCAGGCAGGAGGGAATCTGCAAGAATTCCCACGTCTCAGCCGAAAAATCATTTAACTTTACCTCCACAGGCTTGGGGTAACTTCTGAGCATTAGTGTTTATCTCACCAAACATAAAGCAGGAACATGAGGGAAGTGTGCAGCAGTCTTTATCTTGGAAGGAGAATGCCTCTGAGAAATGTCTGCATTTTGCATACTGACTGGTATTTGGTTGGTCTTGGGAGATTACAGAAAATGGAGCTTTTGAATTTTTTTACTACCAGAGAAGGATGGATGAGGAGTGTCTTGGGAATAGTTATTAAGTAACAAATGAGGGGGGGAAAGCCTGTTACTTTTCATTCTCAATGTTAATAGCAACATGCATTTCTTCCTTGTTGGAGATGCCTTTGAGGTATATACAGCTATTACGAAGTGACCAATAACTGATGGGAGTGAAATAGTTTATTTTGTCTACCACATGTGCAGGGACAAATTCCTGCTGTCTGGTACTTCAGTCTTCTCAGTGCAATATTATCACACTTCAGTTGTTTCTCTGTCTTGGAAGGTAAAAACCAAACCAGCTGTTGATGTTAATAATAATAAATTCCTTTTGCCTGTTTCTTGGCTACTACTGTATATTTTTAGTTCTGTAACACTTTTCAAATCTACTCCCATGCAGGAAACTTATTTTTCGCTCTTCATTAGGTCTGATATCAAATGGTGTTACTGGGAGAAGTAATCTTTTTGGTTGCAGAATTATCTGAAACTAAACAAGAAAACGTTTTTCCTCATTAGTTGGACATAATGAAATCCAAACCAGTCTGCAGATAAGCACAGCTGTTTGATCAGCTGATTTGATCATCAGTTATAGGATTACTGAGGTTGGAACCTTGTTACCCAGTCAGCATTTCCTCATTTACTCGTTTGGTTTAGCAAGTGCTGTGGCAGGAATGTGGTGGCAAAGATTTTGCTTATTCTCTTTTTTTGCCTAATTAGTAACATAACCTCTTGGGCCAAGTTAGAGAGAACTGGAGCTAGAATTATATTTAGTCTTACTATGCTATTGTTTCTTTACCAAGTAGTGTCAGATTTTACATTTCCTAAGATCCTGAGATGGTGGGTTTGCAACTAGAAGAACTACTATATATGTACATACAATTTGAAATGCCATAACTTCAAGTCCAACAAAAGCATATTCTTTAAAACATATGCATTATTAATGCAGTTTTCTAGATCCCTAGAGTCAATAAGGACAATACGCCATAGATAGGTATGTAATATCCAAATATGCTATAACATACTGCACCTGCAGCATTAATACAGTCTTTTCAAAAAATGCATGATGCAAGAAGTTATCAGCTCTCTTCAGTTTCTGTCATAGTTGCTTGCAGTGCTGTGATGGATTTCCCAGTGTGAAATGATGGATGAAACATGGTGTTGAGATCCTGTCACATTATGGTTTTGAGTAAACTGTCTGAGCAGCCCATCCAAAGATAAGGGGACAGGGAAGTTGTTTGCATTGCTACCTTGCATTGTGGAGCAGATGAAATGGCTAGCCATGCTGTGATTCTCTTGAGAACAAGCATTCTGTAGCTGACCACTTCTTTAATTTTGCAGTTGAAAGGCAAACACTATTCCTGAATAATTTTTTTTATCTGATTACTTTGAAAAATTTGTATTTTACAAAATTATTAATTTGCAAGTGGGTAAAATATTTGTCTTATTTCTGCTCAGTTTTTTCAGGAGAAAGCCATAACAGCAGGCAAAATTCTGTGATGACTATAGTTGTCAAGATGGAAAGAGCCCTGAACACTCAAGGTGACTATTTGGCTAAGACTGGCCACAAATCTTAATCCTACTTGATGATCTAGATTCAAGCAAATCACTCATATTTGGGCAGCCTCTTCTGTAGCCCTGAGAAGCCACAAGTGACTATTTATTTCACCCGTTAAGTCAGTCCCAAACACAATTAACAAGTCCTAATAACTGCTGTGAAAATTATAAATATGCTAGCATTAAGAACTGGTAGCTCTGTTTAGGTCTGTCACAGGCAGATTGCATTTCCTACATATCATTAAGAAGCTGGGAAATTGGAGCTAATTGATGGAATTTTGCAGTTTCCCTCTTTTCTGACAACTAATGACCGCAGGATGGCACTGAGTTTTCTCTCATGCTCACAAACACATTCTTAGAAGCCTTGAACTTTGATTGTATTTGTTCTGAAAAATTGTCTGGGACACTGCATTATTTTTTTTGCACATAAAAATGGAAAAACAATTTAAAAGAAAAGGAAAAAAAAATTAAAAGAAAAAAGGAGGTTGGCTTCTTCGGCCCTTATAGACTCTTTTCTGCCGATGCTTAGGACTGCTAACAGCTACAATAAATTCTCACTGGAAATCTCCCCACATGTGTGCATGAAGCCTTAATCTTGTAGTGAGTACATGCTGCCGTGACACATGGGTAGGTGAAGAAGATAAGGAATCTTGATTGCTGTATAAATCCCTAAGCTATGTCACTGATACTGGCTACAGATAATATCAAATCTGCCAAAGCAAACAATTGTCTTCTATTACTGGCAGCATCAGACAAAATTCACACTGTTTATCCAGCCATCTTAATGACCATGTTTTCTGGAGATTTCTGATGCTTTCAGCACACAAAAAATAGAACAATGTTTTCAGAAACCAAAACACCCAACATCTTAAGGTTTTTGTACATATCTGACCTTAAACTTTCTTATCTGTCTCTGAAGATGTTCTCTGGTGAAGCATTCAGATTTGTTTCTAGGGAAAAGGCAACTAATCACTTTTTTATTATGCAATCATAATATTTTTTATTATGCAATCAGAAAGTTTGAGCCACAAATAGAGAATTAGCATGTCTTATATGTTCTTAATTCACTCAGTGCAGTCACTGTGGTGGTACAGCTGGAACCGGGCATGGATGTGATTCCATCCATCTAGCTACAAAAAAAAAAGATTATTACTGGTTCCATTTCAAACAATGTAGTGCTGACACAGCAGGATTTTGGGTGCATTTGTCCTCCTGGCCCCTCTTTAGCTGCTAGCCATTAATACCTTGAACAACTTAAGCCCCCTTCTCTTAAGCCATAATTTGTGTTTGATTTTAAAATCTAAACAGCTTTTCGGGAGATGGCTCTTCAGACCGCTAATGCCAATTTTATTTCCTTTTGCAGGGTGAGCCAGGATTGGCCAGTAGTACAAATCATCAGGGTTCAAGGTCGCAACAAAGGAGTGGGCCGGAGGGAAGAACAAAGGAGAATGGTTAGCGAAATCCTTCTTTCATGCTTGTCGTACTAGCAGGGTAGTGGTCTGCGTGCAATTGCAAGGCACTTGGGTCCGCTGCCAGGGTGCCTCTGACAACAGCTAGCCAATGGAGCAGTCTGCAGGTGATGGTATCTTTATTCTGCAGCTCTGCTGAGTGAAAATGAAGTTTGGGTATTCAGAGTCTGAAAGGGCCAGGAGATGGGATATCACAGTGATTAAATGTCAAGTGATTGAGCCTTTTAAACTATTTTCAGAATTCTGGATACAAGGGTTGTTCTTACTTGCCCTGTTCCCTCAGGCTTTCAGCAGACTAAATGCAAACCATAATCACTTTGTGAAAGGCCATTTTGCAATACACTGATTTTCAGGAATTTCCGATTATATATACACAAATAATAGAAAAAAAATTGAACACCTTGGGAACCATTCTCTGTTTTCTGTTTAGATGTGTGTTTGTACACAGCAGACACACATCTGGGCATGAAACTGCAGGAAAATTCTAAATGCCTCTTTCACAGCCAGTTAGTTGCATCCAAAACCAGACATTAAGGGATTCAAGAAACATTAATCTGTGCACTCTTAGTTCATGACTTCAGAGATGTTACATGCTTCATGCCTATTCTTGTTAAAACTGGGCATTACTTTAATACAGACATGAGATTTGAGAAAGGAAGATTTTTTTTTTAGAGAGATATTTGGTGATTTTATATGAAAACAATATACTGAGACAATTAATATGCACATGTGGCAATCATAAAGCATTGATTTGGTTTAGGGAAATAGATGGCATGGAATATTGTTTTTTTTATAGTACCTGTACTTCTGAGAATACCATAACCTATTTTAAAATAGATATAAAATCTTATAGTTGTTTTTGATTTTGCAAGGACCTTAGCATTCTACAGTCAGTCTGAACTCAAGCTTGCTAGGTATCCAATGCCTTTGAGAGCACTGTGTTCTGTGTGATATTCAAAGTACTTGAACACAGCCTCTCCCAGTAGCTACTGAAGCTGTGTCTGATATGATATATAGCTACACAGCACATAGCCACAGGTATCCGGATGCCTGAGCAATCTTAACATTATTCTTATTCAAGCTAGTATGTCTTTCCACTTGATTTACTCTTTGTTTTCTGACTGTGTCCTTTCACGGGACACTTATTTGCTAAACAGTTATATTTTGTCCAAAGGGCTTATATTTACGTCCTTTTAATTCCTGAGAAACTGTGGTAGTTCTTGGGGAAGTAATGGAAAAGAAAGATTGTATACTCAAGTTTTTTGAGCAGGAGGGAGAACAGCTCAGTCTTAGTGAGCTGGTGACTCACAGGGGCGTCTCTCTCTTTTTACAAAACCAACTACATACAAAAAGGAAGGTTTTTTATTAATGAGGTTTTCCTTAGCTATGGTGTGGTCCTCTTCAATTCTTGATTTGAAAGATCTGTTCCACTGTCAGAAATCTGCTTTCTGTATGGAAAAGAATCCGTCCAGTTTCTATCCCCCCAAATTCGAAGAATGCTAAATTTACAATTTCTGGGATATGCAAATGTATTTTAAAGTTCTTTTATCTGCAGAAGTAAACATGTAGGTTCTAATCAGCATGAGTGCAGATGTGTGGGTGGTGGTACGTTAGCTGTTGTGATCTGCAGTATATGCTCTTTAAGTTTTTTCTGCACAGAACCATGTAAACTGAAGCAACCGACATCTGCATGGGAAAAGTTGGTTCTTCGCTGAGCTGACATGTTCTTGCATCTCCTGGGCTCTTCCTTGCATCCCTGTACCTATTGTTGTAGGTGCACTGAGATATCTCATGCCCAGACGTTGAAAATTAGTATTTTTAAAAACAGACTTACAAGGTGTAGATGGGAAAATGCTTAAAGGACTCATAAGCAAAATCCAGGATGGAGCTGAACTTTTCCAGACATCTCTGTATTGTGGCAGAATCCGTACCAACAAACCAACTCATGAAATAAGCTGAACTGGGAACGGGCAGACAAGGCTCTCCAATGCTGCCTAAGCAGCAGCCCTCTACACACAGTACCTGGGATACTAGAACAGAAAGGCTGCACTGGACAGTTGCAATAAAAGGGGTGGAGATTATGTGGCAGTGCCATACTGCTGTGTTTAGGTGAGGGGTGTGATGTTGTCTCTGTGCATTGCTACACAAGCAGATAAGGTATGGTACAGCAAAGAGAACCCAGACTCTTTAGGCATATGCAAAAATGTTGCAGAACTTAAATACCATGAATGATAACCAAATTTAATTCCCATCTTGAAGAAAAAAGCTGATGACCAGAAGAGGAACTGAATGCATGTTAGCAACTAATACAGAACTCTCAAGGATATCCTCATAGAAGCAAGCAGGGATCACCATCACTAACCCCCTTCGGTATTGTACAAGAATTTTGACAGGTCAAGGCAAGTGATTATTGCCCTCTACTACTCTCTTCTGACTCTTCACCTAGAGTACTATGGACTGCTCTGTGGACCCCAGCACAAAAAGGATGCGGACTTTTTAGAGTAAATCCAGAGTGGGCCACAAAGATGATCAGAGGGATGGAGCACTTTTCTTATGTGCAAAAGCTGAGACAACTGGGTTTGTTCAGCTGGGGAAGGCATGGGGGTGATGTCGTAGCAGCCTTCCAGTAACAGAAGGGAGTTTACAAGAAAGATGAAGAGGGATGTTGTACAAGAGCATGAAGTAATAGGAAAGGGTTCATATTAGAAATCAGGAGAAAATCTTTAATAGAGTGGTGAGGCATCAGAACTGATTGCCAGAGAAGCTGCGGATGCCCCATCCCTGGCAGTGTTCAAAGCCAGGCTGGATGTGGCTTTGAGCAGCCTGGTGTAGTGGAAGATGTCCCCTGACCATGGTGGGGGAGTTTAAGATCCATCTCTCCTTCCCACCTGTGGAAAGAGTGTGGCAATATGCTTCCACATGGTCTCTTGGGGCTGGCACAAGCCCCACAGCAGTTGCCACCATGAGTCATGGCTCCCAGAACTGTTATTGATACAGCGATTTTGTATCTCTTGAGTCCCTGATCGCACACTTGCCCAGGACACAGCTGGGGTAGTCCCTTTAGAGGCACTTACTTGTCCCCAACATGTCCTCTCTCCCATGACAAGTGTTGCATTAAGAGCATAGAAATTCGGCAGAAGAGAAACTCTGGCATTCCAGCTGGTCCTGGGAGGTCAGAAGGGCTGGGTGTATCTGGGCTTCTTTGCTACTTGTAAACAACTAGGCACTGTAAGTCTGGTCATATTCAGTGAGATCCCAGGTGTAGAGATAGCGCGGGTTACACCAGGAAGTTTCATCAAGCTCAAGAACAATTTTCACAAACGCAGGTGTGTTCTGACTCTGGTCAGTGACTGAGGCTTCTTCCTGGAAAATGAGGGAAAGAAAGCAGCCAACCACAGCGTCTGGATTTTTCACCTTTGTGTTGTTTATAAAAACAGCCTATTAACTGCTTTTGGCTTGTGAAGAGCAGATCCTGCATAGATAAAATGGCAGCAGATTCTTTGGGGAAACTGGTAAGCTAATGGTTTTTGAGACCAAGGTCATGTTAAGAAAACACTATCAGTATTTCTTACTGACTAGTTACTCTAGGTGGGTTGGAAGAATACTAAATACGCTTCTGTTAAGTCTCTTCTGATTCAACTATATGGTGTTTTGACAGGACTATTTCTAGATATCTCTGCAACAGAGAGCAGTAAATAGTAGATAATTATTGGTTATTCTTCCCCCAAATAATGCTTTTCTTTTGCACTTTTGCTCATTTTGTTAGGTACAGAGATATTCATTGTGACTCTTCCTCTTATAACTGATATTACTAATAAGATTTGGGCTGAGTTTATATAACCATCCCTGCAAATTATTTTCAAAGGAGGTGCTATATGGAGTTCATCAAGAGCCAACACGTATTCTTAAAACAAAAGTTATTTTCAAAGCCAAAGCTCTGGTGTAAGCCAGCCTAATCTGACCCATTCACAGGACCAAGTTCAACTTCTGTCACCAAAATATTTCTGTTTCTTCTTCATTGTTAAGTTAACCTCAAGAAAAAGTCTAAATTGCCTCTAAAACTCTTATTTGGCTCCATGTAGCACTACATCCACAGGAGGGGGCACTTGAATAAAATTTTTAGCAGTTTGCTAAATACCTGTTATTTCATGCCTCCCTTCGTGCACACTGGTTCTGTATGTTGGAGAAAGGAAGGAACTAAAAAGTTATGAAGGTGCATGGAAACTAAATAGCACATCAAGTCCTGGAGTATATTGCTGAGTCCTTCTAATAGGTGGATCTTGTACTGTTTTATGTTATGCTTTGCTTTAAATCAACTAATAGAATACAGACACAAAAACAATCCATCAAAATAAAGAAATCACTGAGTTATATTTTTCCGTAGTCTGAATTTTTGTTTGTCTGCTTCAGTAGGAAACATGGCGTTTTACAAGGAAGCCTTTGTTTCATGCTTAACATCCATGTACAGCTATCTAAGGGATTGAAGTAGACTATAGTGCAAGTCTTGCACAGAGAAACTGCACTACTATTTTTTTAAACAGCTTTGTCTAAAAAGAAATTTTTTTTCCATACCTGCCTGGAGTACACACCTGCTATCTAGCGGAGGAATTATTGAAGGTAATCATATTTTCACATGCATTACCAGTAGTCTGCACTTCAGCTATGCTGGTGCGTCAAAACTTTGTGAGTGACTAGGGCTTAGCTAAGAATTAGAAAAATAGATGTGTAGCTCTGCCAGACCATGTTTTTTGTTCTTTGCCCTTTTCTAAGGCCTCTCTGGTCTCTCATGATTGACAAGCTGTAGCAATTGGGAAGAACTGATTTTTAGCTCCAGTGGACTTAAAGGTTTTCAAAGTTGAAACTATGAAAGAAGTAGGAACAAGTTTAAATGCCAGCAGGACTGAAACTTACTTCTACCAGTAGAGTAAATAGCAGGTTTTATGCCTATTTCCCCTCCTCCTTCCAGTCTTGCTTTTGTTCAGTTTAAAGCTAAACTCTCATTATGGACACTATGATGCTCAGGATTGAAAATAGGGCTGTCTTCACTGGAGTATCAGGCTCATACATGGAACTGCAGGAAAGATGTCTCAGCAGAGCTCCACTACTGCCACGGCATGGCTCCTGCACATAGATCCAAAGCTCATCCAGAGCCAAAGCAGATTCATTTCAGGTTGATGGGGATAATGAAGAGATAGCTGCTGATTTCAGTACTCAGATTGTAACACTGAGAAGAGAAAAAAAAATAATAGAAGAGATCTGAAGTAACTAGAAAAGCATCTTGCTTTTCCCTTTCCTATTGACCAGTGCAGGCAGATTTGACTCTCCCAAGAGCCATAAAATAGTCAGAAACCATAGTTTGAAATTAACTATTATCACAAGAGTTCTTAGGTATGGCAGCGTTCTAGAACAGAAAAGAGAGGTAGTGGTGAGGGTCCAGTATTGCATTTGTCTAGAAGAAGAGACATTAGTCTATTCTTGCTAGTGACATATCCATAATAAATTAAGTTGATTATTTTGCTGATGCCCATGATATGAATTCCATATAGGAGAAAAGACAGATGGCTGGATTGTAACTTGTGTGTTACTTCCCTCCTCCCCTCTTGCTTTTATCTTCTCTGATGATACCATGGATTGCATTTTAAAGCCTCAGAGCACTGGCCTAACTGCACTCTGTGACAGCTGCAATTAAATTCTGGTTTGCCAGACTGCTAACAGTACTACTAGTGAAATTCTGGCTGACTACATTAAGAACAGAATTGGAGCACTACAGGCTCCTCTAAGGATACCACTTCGAGAGATTGCTGTAGGAAAACACCATGATTCTCCTTGTGAAAAAGTGAACATCTATTAGGGCCAATATCAATGGAATTGGTACCTAAGACAAGGGAAGGAGACAAGCTTTTTTTGCTTATGTGTGTTATGAGTAAGAAAGAAGGACCTAATTTTCCAGGTTCCAGGCAGACTGATGGAGCCTAAGCCTCATTGTCTAGAGTTATGCCAAATGCCATTCTGTTGATGTCTTTGATTTCTCACAAGACATTTCATCTTCCTCCAAAGCTCTTGACTATTTGAGAACTATTCAAGGTCAACTACTGCCCCACTTCATAGTGTTGCTTTTCAGAGAAGGCATCTGCAGAGCTGTGGCTACTTATTGTATCTGTGACAAAGCTAGGACAATTTTCTTTGATTCTTTTTCTTCCTTGAGGAAGACAGCTGCTTGGCTCCACTGACAGCAATGAAATTTTAAATTCCTGAAACTCCAATTAAAAACGATCTATTTCTAAAACACTAGTAGTGACATAACAGAGGATAAATGATTTTAATTTACTATCATGCATATAAAGCTGATCTCCTTAATTGTGGCCACAGACAAGCCTTTCTGTCTGGCAGAGTAAGAGAGTACTCATCCTGTATGCCAATAAAATGGAGAATGCAACTAGTGTTTTTTCACTTTGTGAAAAGTCTAGATTTCAGGAACTGGCACTGGTGAGATAAACACACTATTAGGAGTGGTGAGCTAATAAAATTCCTGTGTCAAATATGCGTTGCGTCCAATTCACTTGCTCTCTCTGAGAAATTTAGGACTAGATGTTCCCAAGTGTGTGCCATCTCTCTCTATATCAGACAGCCAAATATGTAAAACTGCTACTTGGTATTTTGAGTCAATATTACTTCAGAAGTAGGCCTGGTAGTACTTTTTGTCTTATTCACTAATCTGCCAAAAAAAGGAGATGCTGTGAACTGTAGCAATTCAGAAATAGGCTCTGCCTCAGCTCTGCCTAGGCTTGCTCTGCCAAAGCCTTCAATATCAGTTCAACTCCTTGTCTCTTGATGGTTATTACAGTGGAATTCTGGTGAGTTCTGAAAAATTAAGCTAAATCTTCAGTTGTCTGAGATCAACCATCCTATCTTTCCTTCTGAGCTGTGTGTGGGTAAAGACCTGGATCCAGTCCTCACCAAGAGACTGCAACACTGCCATCTCTATGGGTATCAACAAAACGTCACTCTGTTTACTGCAGCTGATGCATCACTAATTCACATAAGCAGATACATAGCAATTGGTGGTGTCAAAGCCTCTGAGACGCTTGCAGATCTCAGGGTACAGCTGGGCTCAAAGAGGACAGAACACAAATTTAACATTGGATTCAAAGGCATGATCTTACGTAAACCGAGTAATAGACCTCTGCAACTGCTTAGCATTTTGCATGGTGTCCAAGAGCATTAGGGCCAGGTTCTGGCCATAAGGAAATGTATTTCGACTGAGTTATAATCACTGACACCAGCTCTTTGAACCTGTTTCAAACGAAACTTTAAAACCAGGTAGACATTTTCAGGGATGAAAAGTTCATAGACCATATGGAAAAAAGACACTTTCTGTGGTTGAGGAGGCCTGAAGCCATGAATCCAGAATCTGGGATCTAGTGGGAGAAAAGCTGCCCCCTGCTTGATGTTACATTGGTCTTGCCCATCATGCTGCTATCAAAAAGTTACCCCATTTACATGGGCCTTTGCTCTTGGTACTATAGCTGCCAGTTATCACAGTTCTCATTGTAGGTTCTTCTGAACAAGGTAACTAAAGGGCCAAGGTTTCATGCACAATTGCCTTAGGTCTTACATTTTTGTACCAAAAGACAGGACACTTGATTAGCCTTTCATCTTCAACTTCGAAGCAAACACAATGTTAAAAAGGGACTCTTAATCTGAAATACGTTTTTCTTCTGAGGAAATTGCAGCATCTCTGCAGTTCTGAGCCTGTCACGTTCCCAAATGCAAAGAACATAGAGATTTCAAACACAGGAAAAAAAAAAACGTTTCAGCAGTTTTCTATTATTTGCATCCTTGCATGCTACCATTTCATTTGAATTCCTCCTTAAGCCAGAAGAAATGGCACGGAAGAAAACAAGGAAGATCTTGGAGAGAAATGGAAAGTCTTATAGAGGATGAAGGAAAGCAGTAATGAAAATTGAGTAGACTAATTTTGCTCCTTACCAGAGATTGTGTGTTTTTTTCCTCAGGAGAAAATATTAATGAAGTACCCTTTCCTGTCACTTAGTTCCTCAAGGGCTGTCAGACTTAGATCTCCCATTACCTTTTTTCTCTCAGGCAGCCTGCAACAGAAATGTTTAAAAGAAATTTTTTTCCTCCCATTGCAGATATCTGAGCTGTTGGGAAAAACAAAACAAAACCATAAAAAAAGAAAATTTAAAAGGAAACTATAGTATCAGTGCTCTGACTACTTGGTCCTACTTTCAAGGACAGAATAAAACTGTAATTGGCCGCAGTAGATAAATTATTTTTTTAGACTTGACTTCCCTCTGTAAATTGGCAGATTATACCTAATTGGGTGGCAGTGCTGATCTGTTGGAAGACAGGAAGGCTCTGCAGAGGAGGAATCTGGACAGACTGGCCTGATGGGCCAAGACCAAAAGTAAGAGGTATAACATGACTAAATGGACTAAATGTCAGGTCCTACAGTCTGGTCACAACAACCCCATACAGTGCTACAGGCTGGGGAAAGAATAGCTAACAGTTGCCTGGGGAAAAGGGGCCTGGGTGATGGCTGGCAGTGGCTGAACATGAGCCAGCAGTGAGCCCAGGTGGCTAAGAAGGCCAGTAGCATCCTCGCTTCTATCAGCAAAAGAAAATAGAAAACAACCTTCTTCTTTGAATTTCTCAGCAGGAAGACATTGCTGCAACTGCCAGCTCTTATATTAAAAAAATAAAAACAAAAAAAACCACAAAAAAATCCACCAAATTAAAAAACACACACACACACAAAAAAAAAACAAAAAAAAACAAACAAAAAAAAAAAAAAACAAAAAAAAAAACACCAAAAAAAAACCACCGCAAGAAAAACTCAAAAAAAACCAAAAAGCAAACCAACCAAGAAAACTTCAAAATACTTATTTCTTTTCGGGAAAGGAAGGTAGGGAGAAGAGAGCAAAGAGATTGTGGACAACTTCTATACCTATTTTCATGTGCAAGAGACTGGGAGAAATTGAAAGAAAAGATGATTTTATTCCAAAGTGCCTATACAAAAATAAAATGTTAATTCCTTCATTACTAAAAATACTACCATCAGTATACAGGGTTGATACTGTCTATTTCCATGGAGATCACTGCAGTGTTTTAGAGCTGTGGTTTTGTTGGCAGAAGAATATGGTGGTAAATTAACAAATGCTTGAGAAGATAGACATAAATCCTCACTACATACTTTGGGAATGCACATAACCTTAGGGCAATGCAGCTACAACAACATTGTAATAACGTCCTTTGGCCTGCATTAAGTACTTCTTTCTTGTGATGTCAGAGACACAAATATCCAGAAACAGTGTGAGAATTTTGAAAGTCTTTACCAGGGCCCTCCCCATTCTGCAATAAGGACTTGTCCTTATGACACTGCTGTGAAAGGGAACAACCTGATGCTGTCAAATATGTGCAGATTTGTTCTACTTTCTATGACAGAAAGAGCAGAGTGCAGCACTGTGTCAACCTCACACAGACAACATTCAAAATAAAGCGGAAATAAGGCAGAGGAAAGCCATTTTTCTGGATTCTTTACTCATTTGTAAGCTATGAAATCACTACAGTGAGCAATAGTTGCAGGTAATGCCACTGTGGTTCCTGCTGATTCATATCCTTCCCTTTTTCCCTCCTTCCTTCCCTCCCTGTCAGCTACCTTCCATGTGGAGCTCTTTCTTAGGGTAGTACCTACAGAGATGGATACAATCTTGTGCAGATCTTGAAGGACTGAGGAACAATTTAATCCCTGGTAATCTTTGTTCACAGGTCTGCCTTTCTTACAAAGATGGTGAAAAGCTCTGCTTAAGAGCCAAGGTTTATGGAATTCAGGAAGACGAACCCTCCTTGAAGGAAATCAGTATTTTGCATGACCAAACTCTATAAAGCTCATTACTCTTAGAAGCCTCAGTATGAGCTGTGATCTTGTTTGCTTGGCAAGGATGAGTTTAGTCTGTCAGTATCTTCTCTTCATTCCTATGTAAGAACTTGTGCAAAAACCATTGGCCCAAATTTGTGGGAAGGAGGCTTTTTTTCAACTGTGACCGTTGATATGAAGCTGGCTTTCAAGTACCAAAAGTAGGGTACTGAAGCACAGTCGTGGAATTTTTCACAGAGTAATGGTGTAACTTTGGTAATTGTGCACCAAGGACATACAGTCTGCTTACATTTTCCTTTCCAACTTTGTCTTGCGTTACTTTTTCTAGAATCTAAAGGTCTGACTGCTATCAACTCGGTTATTTACTGTTGAATATCTGGTAGATCTCCTCATAGTACAAGTGTAGTATTAAAATTTGTAACTACTTTTTTGCACTTATACCTTGCTTAATCAAAATATTGGGAAAATATTCTATTACAATAGAACTGGGTAACTCCTGACCTCAAACCTGAGAACATTTTAGAATGTATATCAAAAAGGACGTGTCTTTTCTTGCAAAGTCTAGCTTTATCATCATCTCTACTCACATATTCTGTTAATATACATGGGAAATTTACAATGTCTTCAGTAAAATCAAGGGAAGTGCTGTAATTGCCATATTCTATCCCTGGTAAGTCTATCATGTAGGCTTAGAGCTACCTACTTTTTCTGCTCCCTGAGCAGAATCTCATCAACTCTTGATCAGTAATACCATAAAAATATCAGTCCATTCCACAAAACTATTTCTAAAAGCCAGGAAGACAGTAACTGAGATGTGTCTTTCAGAGAACAGAAGGTGTCTAGGCTTGGAAAGGTAATTAAAGAAGAAATATTTTCTGCGAAATTAGTAGAGTTCCCTGCACCTAACTACCAAATACTTGTTCATGTACTGTTGTTTAATCTGGTTAGCAGGTTCAGCTGATTAGCTGTATCAGAGCAAAACCCTTGTGTACATAGACTCTCTAAACCACTTTCTTACCAAATTAAGATAATTCAAAAAGTTGTTCAGTGTGATTGTTTTTACTTTCTGGAAAGTGTTTTAGTAATTTGGAAATAGATATAAGAAGAAGTGCTCTTTGTATACAGAATCCCAGCATTCCACTTTGACAGGGCACGCTTGTGTCACGCTTGTGTAACGCTTAAGATGACATTGTGTATTGCTTGATAGATGGATGAAGGGAAGGCATAATTTTCCTTACATTTAGCTTTCCCTAAGTCTGTTTACCATGCAGGTGTAGACAAGATGCTTCTCTTGAATTCCATTGCTCCCCCATTACTACTCAAAGTCTCTTCTCCTTTCCCATCATACCTGCATCATGGAAATGTTCTTGAGACCTCTCATAGCTGCTTCCTTTTTCCTGCAAGGTCAGTGCAGCTCACTGTCTTGTTTCAATAATAGAAGGGTGAGCTGTATAAGACAGGGCAAGATTTCTTCATTCCAAAAGCCCTCCACAATTATGATCAGAAGATATGACTGACACACAGTGCCTGTGGTGAGGCAGGATTCAGGGCTGGGACATGAACCATACCATTTAATAGTAAGATGGTTTCCTATAATCCCCATTTCATCATGGGTGCAGATGTGCTGGCAACAGGTAAGATGTCTTGAGGGATTTACCTAATATTTTTACAGACTTTTTCTGTGGTTTTGTGTCTAAAGCACCTGGAATCTTTCTGCTATTAATGATGAATTGAGCAGACAAACATGATCTTATTCTAGCAGTAATTTGAATATGGAAGTACTGAGCTATGTGTCCTATGATTGCAAATTAGCTGTTTTTCATTAATCACAGTTTTACAAGAAGACGTATCAGTGCTTTTGAGCATTTATTTCCTACATGCAGAGGTCTATATAACAAACATTTAAATAAACCAGTGATGTCAACTGGCGAAAAAAAAGCAGATTTGAGCTGTATGGAATTTATAGTCCTGATCAGATCCTGTCTAAAATCTATAATAAAAAAAACGGCCTGTAGGAAGGCACCAGGTAATCTCATAGGTACCTAATGATCAGAAATCCTCTGTTTGTGTGTGAATTCACATAGCTTCTAGGTGAAGGTAGTTTACATCAGTGGAATTTGAACTTAGTCTGAGCTGACCACTTCTAGTGAAAGTTGGCTGCTTGTACCTCACTGATTTACTGTATACTACTAACCCTGTTCCGCTGAGATGGCTACTTATTTCAGATCTCACCAAGTCCCTTCAAACATCTCAACTGTGTTCTGTAAAGAAAAGAGAAACATATGAAAAAACAATCTTCTTGGCTGGTCTGTCTCAGAATCTAATGAGATATAGCAGGGACAAATTGTTCTGTGAAAAGTTAATAAGAAACACAAAAAATCAATATAATCTACAGGCACTCATAGAAATTGAGGCCGTTCCATGTGAAGGAACTAGAGAAAACAGCCACTTTCCACACTGTGTTTCTAACAATCTCTGGTAATGAAATTATCCTGATCCTGGTATGGCATCTGTATTTGGCAAGCCTTTAAATCCTACATGAATAATGCTAACATTTCTTTATATGCACCACCCTCTTCCTTTTTGTGTAACAAGACCATATCAGAGACTGCACTTTTAGGGTGATGGCCTGATTGCCACTACTTTGTATTCACAGCTCGCCTGGAAGCCAATGCATTTGTGCCTGAAATACATACCTGGGCATGAGAGATATATATGGATAACTCCTGATTCCTTTTGCAAGCCATTGCTAATTTCAAAACACCATTGTAACATTAGATGTAGTTCAATTCTCCCACTAAATGCCTTAAAAAATATCGGCACCAGCTGGAGTTGTGTTCCTTGATATCTTCAGTGAAGTAGAACTGCTTGGCTTAATGGCTGGTGGATATATCAGTGTATGATGGGTCCCCACAAGAACACTGAGAATTTAGAGGAAAAGGACAACTTACACTGCCCAGTTTTTGTAATTGGAGCAGTGATTTAACTCTTGAGGATACCTGCAAATGGCAGAAATGCACCTACAAAGTCCCATGATTGTGGGAAAAAATCAGGCCTTAGTGATGAATAGTTTTGGAGTCCTACAACGTAGAACACACCAAGGAGGGCAGCTAGGAGATGGCACATGCAGGCAAAAAGAGTACAAAGTTATGAGAAATTGTGTGAAAATACAGGGAAAGGACTTCTGTGGGAAAATCCTGTGTACCAGTCAAGAAATTTTATGTTGTTTGTGTATGTTTGACCAGCTAGAAAGACTAAATCAAAATTGCCACAGCTAATCAATATTAAGAAAGAAAAAAAGCTGTTAGGTACTTGTTATTAGCATGCTAAAAGGCACATCCCAGTGCTAATAAGGCATCAAGCCAGATTTAAGACTTAAATAATCCTATTTTTCTGCACTTCAGGGAACTGAGTATTAGAAATAGGGGGGTGGTCTTTACCTGAATAGCCAGGAATACAAAATTGAGCTGCTAATTATCTGGGATATTTCACTTGAAAACATACATGCACATAAAAAGACATAGGCTCACTCTCGTCTGAATAGCAGTTCTGAGATTTGACTCAGCATCATCTATTGACTCTGTAAATTCCTGTTTCTCTGTCAGTTCTCCTTGTATGCGTTTGTGACCAGTTTTCTCTGCTCTGTACCAGTATAGTGACTACGTATAGAGCTGGTCTCTACTAGTCCTTGCACTTGCAAGGCAACATGAAAGGCTGCAAAGCGGACCACAAATTAAGTTAAAAACAAGATATGAACACCTGCACAACTCTACACTTTCCTTGTCTTGAAAAAAGTATGAGGATTAAAAAGTTGCTATTTTCTATGCCTGCATTAGCATTACTTGCCCGAAACAGCAAATCATACCTTTACCTCAGGATCAGTTTGGTACGTGTGCACAGTTGGGCTTCCATTCCACCTTTGCACAGGAAGGCTGTAATTTTCTCATGCCTGACTAAGGGGAAAGATATAAATGCTCTGCTATCTGTGTTGTAAAGGTGAGTTAAATTTCTAATTATGGTATGGAGGACAAGCTTGCTTGTGCATTGATTTGAGGTAATTACAGGCTCTGAGCCTCACATCTCCTCTTTGTAAACCTTGGAATGCTAACATTTCTGCTAAAAACTCACAAACAGGAGTGAGGAGTAGACTCTATGGAATGGGAAAACTTGAGGTAGAATTGTGCACTCTGCAGTGGAAAAAGGATACAGTAGAAGAGATGTTTTTAAAAATTTTGAATACCCTGAGTAACGCAGCTAGGGGAGTTGAAGGTGGGCATGGGGAAATGGAAAAGTTCCTGGATTAGGCTGATCAGTCTATTGTAAAAGAATTTGTTAAAAGGTTATTGTAGGAAGGAATGCTTGTAAGTCATTAGAGAATCTTATAACTTAGAATATCTTATGAATTTTCTTATAAGTTAAAAAATACTATCTAAAACCACAATAAAACCAACTGACAGTGCGTGCACATAGTGTTTCCTTGTTTTTTGAGGTCAAAAATCTGATGCCAGGGTATTTTGGCTACCATATTTACAAGCTGAATCCATACCTTTGATCTTTGTGGTGATAACTTGATGTTATTAATGAGAAAGATTATAAGGTCAATAGCTAATAACAAAGGAAACCAGGTACTGGGTAAACATGAAGTTACTTTTATTTAATTGGAATTTTTTCAAAAATTGTCCTCGAATAAGGGGCAGAATGGAAGATATCAGGATCAATTCCCTTTTAATTTTTTACTCAATAGGCTTTCTTATTACATCAATTTATGGAATGCAAGGTTTCCTGCTTTCCATGAAACAGACAGCTAGATATACTGATACTCTCTTAGACACTTTGGAATAATAAGGATTATAAAAAATAAATGGTGGAAACAAAAACTTGTGCAGCATTTTTCTTTTAATGCTCTCACGGTATTTTATATGCTTAAATCCTGTTTCCTGAAATTAAATTTGACAATGTAAGTCCTGCATACTGAAGTATACAGTTTTACTATATATTTTACACCATAGCTGATAGAGAATGTTTATTAGTACAACTTCGTTTCCTATGTATGGAGCCACAAACCTGTTGTCATTATTAGCGGAAATTATTCCTTCAGCATATCATCCAGCTCAGGAATAGACGATATTTTTTATACTTTTTTTCTTTGAGCTTTTGAAATTGTTCAGACTTCCAGATTACCCGTCTAATCACAGCTCTTCATATCCACATGTCCCAGTTTTGCTAGAAAACTTTGATTTATATACACAATGGGATTGAGTGCACTGGAGGTAAAAGATTAGAAGCAGGAAAATTTGAACTCTAAATGAAAAGGCATCTGGTTGATCGGCATGGGGACTTATTGTCATGACCCAGAGGCTAAGAGTAAACAAGAAAAAGAATAGTGTTTAAGAGATTGTTAAGTTACAGTCCTCCTACACACCCAGGTCTTTTGCTGCAGTATAAGAGCAGTGAACATATGATCCCTAGGTGTGTGATCACTGGTATGCATGTGTGCATTTGACTGTGAGTGCATATTCATCAAGAAGGGAAGGAGCTTTTCCAGGTGAGGCTGCATGCTTGCCTTCACATGAGGAAGCTGACCCTCACAAAGGACTGGCCAGGCGGATCTTCTGTCTATGCCATTATCACGGGCTCTGAATCAGAAATTCTCCTGAAACTCCAAGTCATTCAGCCCTGTGGCACAACACAGTTTCAGGGAGTTGTCAGGGAGTGCTGTAATTTGGAAGGAGCGACGATGTTTTCTCTTCTTCATCCAGTATCATGCTTTCCATCAAAAGGGAAAGTAGTTTCTTGTTGCAGTCCCACCAAAACTTAGGCAAGAACTTACAGGGCTTCGCTCCAAGCAGCATTTCCTTTACTGTTGACTGGAACTGTGTAACACTCACTTGTGTTAGCTAAAGTGTTTTGTGCTACTGGACAATGCTTCAGTCCTATAAGTTTGAGTAGTTCACTTGAAAACATAATTTCAAGTATACAGTGCCATCTTCAGTGACTACAATAGGAGAGTATTCAGTCAATATCAGCTTGAACTTTTATTGCAGCTGATACACTAATAGTTTTATAATTATTGCTATATTAAAAAATATTTTGACATTTCATTGAAAAATGTGGGAGTATGTCAGCACTATAACCACCTGTAAACTTGTAAAATAAAAACATCTATACATCAATTTAAAGCCATATCTTCATAAGTATATGAGACAGCTTTGAAATACTTGATACAGACACATATTGTGATAAAACTTTCATATATAAACCATTCATATATATGACCTTGATTAAATAGATACCAAGTCGTTTATTGAAATATGACTTTTCATTATTCTAGGGTTTCAGCTACCAGAGGGACTTGCTGGAGTCTTGTTGGCAATATAGGGCTGTCCTCTGTCTTTATCTAAGCTCTGTTTTCTTCTTAAAATCAGTGTACAAAATGCAACTTGTCCATGCCAGTGTAGTATTTTAACTTTAATATGTTATACAGGTGTATAAAAACAGGCATAATTAATTTCTCAAATCCAGTCAACCAAAACTATTCAAGGCTTTTCCTGTCTAAAGTTGATTCCTGAATGGGTAGGTTGCACTTAAGAACTTAGAGATTCCCATGGGTGCAGGAGAGGCAAGGCTGAAAGTATAAAGACGGTAAAATTCTCAGGAAAATATAATGAAGAAATGTTGTGTGCCCACATGAGCTGAATCCCTGGTCTTTTGTGGAGAACCACAGTACTGGCAGACCAGTAATTATTATTCTTTTTGTGGTAGTTTTCCATTTAATGTTAGACTTAGAGCAGCAGTAATGTGGTACAGTGCAGTCACAAGAAGATAATTCACCTGAATGAAATGCAGAAGTATTCCTTCCTACATAATCATGCTACTTGTTGGGGCATATTTAGCTTGTTCAATGAAGAGCAAGGGGATTTTTCTTCTGAAAAGTGAGAGGTGCCAAAGGAGACTTCACAGCAGAATTTAATGCATAACATAGAAAAGCAGCTTATTCTGAAAGTAGTTAGTAAGAATTGTGCATTACACTCATCTAGCGGTAGGTTTCTGGAAGAGTTGCGCAGATTGAGATCTTTGCTTTTTTTCCAGGAACTGCTTCCTTGCTGGTCCCTCTTCCCAAGAATTTACAAAAGATAATGAGACAGTAGTCCTAATAAGCAAGAAGAGCTGAGGCTCCCCTGTGTAGTATGACATTTTTGCATTTTCATCAAATAACCAAGGGGGCACAGTTTTTAGGGGTCCAGCTGTGTGAGAAGGGGGTAAAGAGTAGGGGGACTACTGTAGGTTATACACTTGACAACAGGGATATGGCCTGTACAGGGAAATAGAAAATATGTCCTGCAAGTGTCTTAGTATAACATATAAAGCTGCCTGAACTGGCTGGTTGTGCAAGTGCTAAAGAATTGATCCTCTAGAGTGATGAGTTTTTAAAAACCCCACAATTTTAGCAATCTGTTGCACTAAATTTTAGGAAGCACCACTTTTGCTTTAGGAAAACTAATTGCCCTGATCAGAGAATTTCTTTGGTGTAGTTTATGGACTATTCAAATTCAGCCACTTCTGTGATGTGATGACAAAGGAGGATTCCTACTTCAATAATCACTGGCAAAGGAGAGGTGAGCCATTTATTATACTGCCGAGCTAACACTAAACAAACCCACTTGTCTAAATTAACGAGGGCTGTTGCCCGTAAAAGCTTCAGAGATGAGAAGATGTCCTGGAAAACTATAACACTGGTTTCCCCAAGGAGAGTCAATGTTTTTATGTCAATGAAAATATCTTGTGAGCCCTGTACTAAATTCACTGATTTCTATTTCATCCAAAAAACAGAATGACGCACTAAAAGATGAATAAGGAAAATCATCACGTTGGCTGCTTACATGCTGGCTTCTAACAGTACCTCTATAGATAATACTTTAATTATTTGTGAAGAAATGCCTCTCTTGAGTTCTGCATTGGACTGAAAAAAATTGCTCCATCTCATCATCCATAAGCAATCTGGCTAGGGCTTTTGGCACGCAGAAAGATTTCTGCTTTACTTAGGTTTATGTATTTATCAGTGAGCCAGCAAAATTTCATCTGGCTTCGTATAATCACAGATCAAGGACAAGATCGGAGGGCAGCAGAACTGTTCTACTTGCTCCCCAGAACTCCTGGAAGGGCAGCTTTCTTCAATTTTTCACTCCTAGTTAAGGTTCAGTAATCTTGTCTTGCATGTTGTTACACAATTGCTGTGTGTCTTTTACCTAGCTGATTCTTAGAGCGTAGATGAAGAATCTATTCTGAAGAAATACCTCTCTGGTTTGGTTCGAATTGTTCCAGTATTCCCCAAAATCAGCATTTATATCTGAGTCCAGTTTTCAGACATATGCTCAGCCCTCCTTACATCAGTTCAATGCAGGTGTTTAGCATTCTTTAGTGTGAGATAACAGTGGCGTCATAATTTTGATATTCATTTCTGTCCAAATAGTTTGAAGAGGAGAAGCAGAAGGAAGGTAAAATTATGGGATTAACTAATGGTTCCTATACTCCTCACTTAGTTTACGCTATTTAGGTGACGCTAAGCACAGTGGGTCATTAACTCAGGTAGGCTTAATCTTCCAAGGTTGATTGAGAATGTAAATGTCTTCCCAGGACAGCTACATGCAGTGAAGTGACACTTTAATAAAAAATTCCCTGGAAGCCCTCTTGAGTAAAGAGCAGGATTTGCAGTAAATTACACACTGGGCAAGTGTTTTATTAGTAGCCATTGGATGGCTACTTTCTGCTTAGATCTTAAATCACGGCGGTTACACTGAGCCATGAAAAGAGAAAATATTAAGGCTGTACCTAGCTTAAATTAGGTACCTAGATAAGCTACTCAGAGCCCAGCGCTTGGCAAAGAAAGGCATTTTTCTTTTGCATTCTTTTCAACAGTGTAGTTGTGTAGTGCAGGGTTTCTATTCCTTTCCATCAACACATCAGGAGGGCTGTGCATTGTATCTAGAAAACTTTTCATTCTTTTCTAAACAAATGTGATATCTTAATATGTTAACAGTGTTCCAAGAGACTAAAGAGAAAGTGATATCAGTGGATGAGGAGTAATTCTTCAAAATACCTTTGTGAGAGTGGTAAGCTACTGTTGCTCTACTAACAAAGAAACTTGATTACGTTCTGCATTTCGGTACTGCAAAGCTCCATCAGAGCTTCCTACAGCCTGTCAAGCTGTGTTTGGTGCCTCTACTGGCCTTTGTTCGAAATCTGTGTAGTCTGCACCAGACTAACTTATATTAAGTGTGCTTTCTGTTTCATAAGAGGAGATGGAAGGCCAGGCTGATGCTATCAGAACATGAGCTATGTAAACAAAAAAAAGAGAGTGAAAAAAACCAAAGCATAGAAGCCAAAAAAAGAGTGCAGTAACTCATCTGAAGCTTTTCCTGGGCTAGTAGCTATTCTGAGCCGGACTGTACATAACCATCAGGAAAGAAAGACCATGGGCCTAGTTTTGTTTTCGTTTCACTCATATTAACATCTATAAACTAAATAATGGCAGGAGCGGGAATGGATTTTTTTTACACAAAGATAGTTATTTCTTAACACTGAAAAAAACTAACAAGTAATTACTGAAAATTTTACTCATGGCAAATATTCACAGAATCATCAGAGGATATCAGAGTGATGCAGCATGGCTTACTCTATGCATGCATGCACTGACATATGAAAAGAAAATGCTGCTTAGCATATTTGACTTCAAGTATCACCTAATATAAGAAATATTATTATTCAGTTTCAGTCTGAGCCTTGATGGAGTGATCCCTCACCTTTTTGAGTGTTCAATCCTTGGAGAGGTTTCCCTTATTAGCCAGCCCTCAGCTTACAGAAACCTATTGCAATATATAAAACCCTTGTCTGTGTCATCTTTGTCATTATTTCTGTGCACCTTAGAGTTGTGAATACCTTTCAAACTCTATTTAAACTGCTTGTGGTGGGGATCTGGACCTTGCATCCTTCACTGTCACAACATGTTGAGCTGCATACCCAGAGACTGCCTTCTCTCTCTTCCCTTTTATACATGGGCAGGATATGCTTTGCAATATATTAAGCATTGGAAAATTGACTGGGGCCAAGAAAGGACTTAATGTATGTGGTAGCCTGTACTCAACACATCCAGAGGCAGATGCAGCTAGCCCATTCTCTTGAGATTTTATAGAACGATTGAGGCACATTTAAGCTCAAAAGTGACATTTTGCCTGTGTAACAAGAAATTGAAACTAAAAGATAAGAAGCTTAAAGCTACTGTGCGAAAGAAAATGGAAAATGACAGTCTGGGTAGAATTGTCCCTTCCTCAGGTCTGTCCAGGCAAGTATTTTCTTCCAGTCATCTGTGCATAGAAGTATGTTGGTCTCTCAAAATTATTTGCCAATTCTGAATTTTTTTTGATTGATTCCCAAAATTGCACAGTTAAAGTGAAGGTTCAGATATTGTGGTGCTAAAATCACATGTACATAAACTACTGGACCTGTGATTCTCAAATGCAGTGGAGAAATGTGTTTCAGATAAAAGCATACGTAGTGGTTTGACATGGAATTAATTTTTTGAAGAAGTTAGTAGTCAAACCAATCAGTGGTCCGGGTTATATATTAGCATTTAGACTGACCACTGAAGGCATAGATACGCCTCTGAGAACACAGCAAGAACTCCCAGGGAAATTCTTTCTTTAGTTCCTGTCCTCGGACAGGGCAGATTTCCCTTGCCCAGCCACAGGCTGGGTGGGGGAGGGGAAGCCATGTGGCCTGGTTGTGGTAGGCCAGGGGCTGAAGGACTGGAACCTAGCCAGCACCTGTGGATGGAAGGGTGGAGAGAAGCGGAGATGCCTTTTTTTCCCCCGCCCAGAGGGAAAGACACAGAAAGTTTGACTAGGAACAGTTTGATTCTAGGAACAGTTTTGACTGTTCCTAGAATTTGCCAACAGAGGAGAAGTAGAAGTGGGGGTGAATGTGCCCAGCGTGGGAGTTAAGTTCTAGGCGGAGATTTCAGCAGTCCAGGCAGTCTGAACTTTTAACCCTACCCTGGGAAATGAAAGTTTTGTAAAATATTACTCCTCCTCAATTTCAAAGAGAAGAGAAACAGTCTGCGATCAGAAATATTAGAAGAAGAAATTTTTAGGTAGGAGGAGATGATGGGATAACTTTTGGCTAGATTTTTCTTGTTAGACATAGACTGAACCTAATTCTTCTGAAACAGAGACTGCATTTTTAGGGGAATGCAATAATGAACCAAAGAGACATGATTCAGCAATTACCAGCACAGGAATGGCAAGAGCAGAGAAAACTGAGGAGGGTGTTGTAACGTTCTCTGTCTTCAGGAAGAAGATGATCTCTGTCCTTAGACCCTCGGCCCCAGGAGAGGAAGAAAATGGTGGAGGGACTGTAGTCCCAATATGAGAAGCTGAACTGTTGTCTCTTTGAGTCCGTGGCAAAGCATCCTTAAAGGAGCCCTATGAGCAGTCTGTCTATGCACGGTGGTGAAAGCATTGAAATGGAAAGGAGAGTGTCACACTGGCAGATTTTCTCCGGGCAGTGCCATATGTGACATGGAAACACAGGAGGTAGCAACTCGGTTTCTTGGGGGTTTATGGTGCAAGAGAGACTCCTCTCCCCCTTGACAGACTGAGTATTGATTATCTGAAGAATGGCAACTTGATCAGGAATCCTGGGTAAAGTTTCACGGTGGTGTTTTTGGAAATTGGGTGGGAGGAGTGTTTTAGAGGGTCTTCATCCTGAATTTAGTATGTGTGTTTTATAGTAGTAGGATAATAAAGTTTTTTCCTTTGTTATCAAGCTGAAGCCTACTCTGCTCTGTTCCTGATCACATCTCACAGCATTTATTTGGGAAGGTGTATTTTCATAGGGGCATTGGCATTGCGCCAGCGTCAAACGGTAACAGCATATCAGAAGGAGAAGAGTCCTATAGCTTTAAGCTTGATCACTGTATCTGACACAGTCCCACCGGACATGTCAAATCTGATTTGCCCATCAGGTCTGTGAAAAGGAAGTGATTTAGTACTATAAAAGCAACGTGGTTTACCCAGATCATTGCCAGAGCTTGCTTAACTGTCCTGTCTGTATTGCAACATCCATCTGTTGTCAGGATCTATTTCTTTCTGGTTTTCCTCCTCTTCTCTAAATCACTTTGTCAGGGTCTATTTCTTTCTGGTTTTCCTCCTCTTCTCCAAATCACTTTGGCACATCCTAGATCAAAGGCAAACAAAAACTTGGATAAGCACTGGGGACTCTGAGTCAAAAACACAGTGGTGAAAAGATGACCTGTGTAATATGGTTCTTAAAGTCTCTGAGAAGGAAGTGTTGAGCAGCTCTGAATCTGATGTTTCAGGCTATTTCTGGTTATGAGGCAATGCCAGCTGGTGTACAGGCTAGTTCAGCTCTCCCAGAAATGAGGAAAAAAAAAATATGACCGTGTAGAAGGTTGTAAAGAAACAGAAAGGCATCAAAATGCTCTAGTAGAAGAGAGACTTGTTCCAACACAAAATTTGCTCGTTTTGTTTTTAAGAAGCCCCTGCAAAGTGACTACTGCTTCTAGAAATTTATCATTGAAATTTCCTGAGGACAGCAGTGTAAAAGAATGCAATAAAGAAAATGCACTCAGGTGTAAAAGGGACAAAATTTCAGGTGGGCTCAGGGAGAAGTTACCACCAGTAGTCCACAGCAAAATTCACCCGCCCTCACACTCTTAGAGGAAGATGGTGTTTTAAAAATTGGACTATGTCCAAAGTTGAGTGGGTCTAAAATACCTACTTGATGTGATAAGTTTGGTGAGTTGCATGAGAAGAAATAAGCTGTTAACAGGTTTCAGCTTCTCCTTCCATGGAATTCTTCAACGCACTTGCTGCCATTCTGCAGTTCAGCTTCTGCTTGCCGTTCCAACTTTTCATTGCCTGAGAAAAAGGCCAGAGCCCACAGTTTGGGGTTCTGCACAGCCCCTACTTTCTGGGGCAGAAGTGAGCTGGCAGAGAACAAAGCCTGTTTGTAACCAGAAAGACTGTGGTGACCTTCGGACTGAGCTGGGTCCATTCTTTCCGTACATTGAAATTCAGAGAGAAAATAATTTCTTTAAAAATGGAAATCTTTGCTGACTGCAAGAATTCAGTAAGGCTAGACTAGAATGGAAACAACCTCTGATTTTCCAAACGTTGTCTGAGTTTGAATTCTTTGCACTGCATACGCTATTGGAAATTGATGAGCTACTACTTATATATCAGGTGCGTACTTGCTTAATCACTGAAAGTATGATTAGCCTGTCTTAGCTTCTTGACTATTAGCAGCGAAATCCAACATTTCTGGGCATGCTTTGCAAGCATTGTAACAGTGGCATTGGGATTAAACCTGCGGCACTGATTAATCATGTTTGAGAGCCACATGAATTTGATGTAAGTAGAATTTTAAGTTACAAGTCATCCAGAGGAACATATCCTGTCTTCAAGAAACAGACTGGCACCATGGTGACTGAGTTTCTCTAATTCCTGGTAGCTTTTGTTCCTGCGCTGAACAGACAATCTAATTCCCAGTGGAATGTTTGTAATGTCATCCAAATATGGTTGACTGATTTGTTAAGGCATCTGCTAGGGAGCTAATTTTAAAAAATAGTAATTAATAACACTATTTCAGTGTGACTATATTAGTGATTATTTTTAGGTTCAAAGAACGAAAAATATTTTGCAACGTCTATAGGTTCTACACAACAGCTCTTGAAGCAGTAACAAGCAGCTGGGAACAATACTGGAAGGTGGTCAACCAATTTCTCACTCAGTGTGAGGCCTCTGACACATCAGAGGGTTCTGGTATGACAGCAGAGATCTTCCTTCTGCTACTCTATCAGACAAGGCATCACAAACAGAAATCGTAAGAGCTTTATACAGGTGAAAGTGCACTATGATAGAAAGAGCACAACTTTTCTTTTGTTGTCATAAGATAAAAGTCTACAAGGCAAATGAATTTTCCAAGATGTCCTATATGTAAACAAACATGGAAGTTATATGGAGAAAACTCCCTGCTATTTTGCAGAAAGCCAGACTTACATGCACGAATGGAGCTCTCTTTCATAAAATGAGCTCATCTGCAAAGAAAAATTTTGTTCCCAGCTCCAGCAACTCACTAAGTAGTTATGGGGCACAGGGGGATATAGTATCAGTCGCTAAGCTGTGCATAAGGAAATGGTCCAGTTGGAAGGGAGCAGCATGGTGACCATGCTCTTAGTGAGTATTTCCTGCACGAGGGACTGAAAATGTTTTTATCCCTGTTCAAGCCACTTTTTCATATGAATATCAACCTGTAGCCTTCCTTTCATCTTTACGTTTGTACCAGGTAACAGGTATGAAAACGGCAGTTCATTCAGATCTACTCTGAAAAGTATTTGTTTTAGTTTTTTTTTGCTGATTTTGCACTTCATGAAGAGCTAAGATAAAGGATTAGGAAGCATCTCCTTCATGGCCTGCTAGAGTAGTAGCCTTTTGGGGAAGAGACTCTATAAAGACCTGTATTTATCACATGACATGCTCCTCTTCTGTGGACAGCATACTTTTTCTTTGGAAGGGCTGCTACACAATTACACTGGCTCAACACTTGATTTTCTTAGAAATAAAATCATTGGAAGTAAGATAGTTGGAAAGAACCCAATGCTTCTTTTCTACAGGACCATCAATTGTGGAATCATCTTCGCTTCCCTTCTGATTTTGATGGGCCTCATCTGTTACTTTTTGAAGCAAAAATATATGAACACCAGTGGTATACTTTGAGGTAGGTGGAGGCATTGATTAGTCCTTTGAAACACATAATTTCAGAGCCAGATGTTTATTCTCGTGTGCATGTGTTTGTTGGCTCACATTCCTTCAATAAGCACAAAATGTATTATCTCAAATGTTGCTTAAAATTACATTAACGTGCTGGTAGAACAAGTTTTTTCTTTGTTTTACCTCAATTCAGAGAATTAGTCTTCCCAGTTTCTCTGAATACGGCCTCCTCTACATCTAGGGTATGCCTGCCACTGGTTCTTGTCATGATGAAAGGGATAGGCATATTGTCCATCATGCCAAAGTCTATTCCCAGTTCAGGACATATAATAGATTCAAGGACTGTTCATTAAAGTGTGTCATTCAATGTGGGGCAGAATGAAGGGTTGCCAAGCTTGGACCAAAGCAGAAAGCGGGCATTAAGACCTGGCTTCCTGGTAGAAATCTTTTTCCTGAACTGTTATTACACCGTAGTGCAGTGCATAGCAGTTTCAGATGATTAAACCTCATGGCTATGGAAAGCTTCACAAGGACGGCTTTATGTTTTTGAGAATTGCAAGGGCCATAAAACAAGGGGTAGTGTTTTAAGGGTGGAAAAATATGTCTGGATCCTGTAAATTTACAAATGTGGCCTTTACTCGGGTTAAATATTTGGGATAATACACAACTGCAGGCTATATATTTATAGCACTACTTTCCTTCAGAGCTCTTTTGTTTCCACAGCTAAGTAGCTGGTCTGGTCACACAGCTGTCAGAGGAGCTCCTGGTTTGATTGAAACCTATCTTCAAGGATGTGGCTTGCAGTTACAGTAATCTATTGTACAGGAGCAGAAATAAATTTGATTAAGCGGAACAGCAACCAGCTGAGCATAAGTCTCCCAGTAACACTGAATATCATGCCTGAGTCGTGATATCATGACCTTTATTATAAGACAAGATTTATTAAATTAGCCTGTGGTACCAGAATTACCTACCACGGCCTGATCATATTTTTGTGACCTCACCTTATTCTGCTCTGAAAACTTAGTGTCAAACTGCAAGGGTTAACAAGGTGGTAGCTTCACATACCACCAGGACCTACTCAGGCAGGACTCTTGCGCTCTCTTGAGGTCCAAAATATATACTCTATTCCTCCCATTTTTTAACATCGCGTAGCTGAGTTCTCTCGGTCTGGACCTTTTTTTCCAGAATCCAGATGTATGTATTGGAAGGGATCTGAATAAACCCTTGCAGGTAATGCTGAGCCTTAAGCTCCCCTTTCATCCAGGAAGAAAGCAGTTTTCAGATAATAATGTTTGGATATTTGCACTACTGTATGCTTTCTTTGAGTTTACATTCCGGCTCTTAAGATGTATCCATGTTTGCATTAATGATTATGAGTGAGCAGGAGGGCAAGTGGAAAGGACTGACTGCAACACCTGGGAACAGTTTCCTAGTTTAAGCCAGAATGCAAATGAGAAACAAATAATTGCTGCAGTTGAAATGGGACGTTTTAGGCTTTTATTACAGTATCCTCGGACCATTTCTCACTCTGGCTAATACAAAGCAAAGTCTTAGTAAACACCCCTACTGAGTGTTTCTTTTGAAGGAGTTTTTTTCTAGAATTGTGAGATTGTGACCTTGTCTATTATTATTCAGAAAAGTATAGAGAAAAATATGCCTCCTACTCTTGAACCTCACCTCTGTGCAGTAATAGGATATTTAATTTTACAGTTCTGTGATTACTTCTATCAGAAAAAGTGACCTGGGAATCTCCAGCAAAATAGTGTCTAGAAGTTTATAATGGTGCATGGAGTTCCCTTCTGAGCTAAAGTCCCACTGTGCTAAGCCGTTGTGCTGCCAAGAATCCTAGACACAGTAAAGGCGTAGACGCAAGGGGAAACTTCTAATGGTGGCTGAGATAGAAAAAAAATTTGGGGTCTTCAGCATGCTGGCTTGCACTTAGTCTTACTCAATTTTACAGCTTCATGGAGAAAAGTGCTTGAATCTCTTCTGCGTAAAAAGACCACACTAGCTTAAATTTGTGCATGGGTTTAATATAGGCCTCGTATGGATGTCCAAAAAAAAGAAAAAAACACCACAAAAATAGTATTTTGTACTCTTTTTATTAAAGCAAAACAAACAAGGCGCAAGCTCTTCTTTTTAGTAGTCCAGATGCATGTGAATGCTTTGAAGCAAAATAGTTGGACTTTTTCTCAGCAGCAGTTGAGGCATAGGCAAGGAGCTTCATGCTTGTACAGTGAACTTTTTTTTAGGTAACATGTCAGTTTGGGAGAAAAGAGGAAGATATTAATACATAGCTTAAAAATTCAACTATAATATCACAAGGGATTGTTCTGTGCCCAAGACATCTTAAAATCGATATTTGTTCTTAGCAGCAAACACCTTCCACACACAGAACAAAGAGCTGGAGTTTTGCTGCTCATTTTCCAGACTTCTTTGAAATAAACATGAGAAACATGAATGAAAAATCCCAAACGCCAAGAAAAGTTCAGCATGAGCATATGAAAAGTCCTGCCAGGTGAAGAGGATCTTTAAACACTTGAAAGTGCATGCAGAAACCCCAGTTCACATGATGTGATAGAAACTGCTATATCTAGTGACATCTCATACTTTCATTTGGGCCCTTCCTAGATCAGGTTTCTGTTATAATATCAAAAGATTTTAGCAATTGCAACTTGCAATTGCAAAACACACAATTTGCAACAGGAAAATACAAAGCATAATTTTTTTCTTCATCCTTATTTCAGTACTACGAATAAAAAGGAAAGAACAACAGGGTTTTAATAATATTCTAGAGGCCATATTCCTAATTTGAATATAAAGAGAGTTGTGAGTGGTCAGCATGGATTCACCATCATCTTTAATGACCTGATAACCTTCCACAATTAGTTGACTGACTTAGTAGACAAGGGAAAAGCAGTTGTTGTTTTCTACCTTGACTTCAGTAATGTTTTCATCACTGTCTCCCATAACATATTCACAGAGAATCTCATAAATTATAGTCTGGATGAACCAGCCTGAGTCTGAGATTGAATACACAGGCTCAGATGTCAGTGGTCAGTCACACAGGGTCTAGTTGGAGACTATAAATAATACTAAATAACTAAATAACTAAAGCTTCATCTCAGAGGTCAAGGCTGGGACAAGTCCTGTGCAATTTCGTATGGTCTGCATGTTGGGGCAGAGTGTGCCCTCATCAAGTTTGATGATGGTACAAAACTGGAGGACACTGATACACCAGAAGGCTGTTGGGCCTTCCTGAGGATCCCTGATAAGTTGAAGGAAGGGGCTTCATGAGGAACTTCGTGAAGTTCAAAGCAGGGAAGGACAAAGTTCTTCACCTGGGAAGGAAGAACCCCAGGAATCAGCACAAGCTGAGATCCACTCAGACAGAATAGACCTTAACATAAAAAGATTCAGGTGTTGTCACTGAAAACCGGAAAATAAACTCTCAGACAAATTTGTTAGATTAGAAAGCAAACACTACTTTTTAGCACTGCTGGATGCAAGATTCACTGCTGGAATCTTCTTCAAAGTATGCATGCTAACGAAGCTATCAGATCCTCCTTATATTGCTGAAACCAATACATACTCATCACAGTTTTGGATACATGAATATATGCTAATTATTTCCACAGACCTATTTGAATATGGTTCCAGATCCCCTGATGAATCGTTTCTCCTTGTGACCATCTCAAATATGTCATCAAGTCATAATGTACTTCTCTCATCATTGCTCAGATATAAAATCCTTGTTCTCAAAATTAAGATAACAGCTAGTACATATTAATAATTTATAACATTAGATGGAAAATTTCTTACTAGTAATTTAGGGTGTAATTCTTATATCCTCTTTTACCACTCAAGGAGACGGTAGTGCGAAGAGACAGAATCACAATGCAGAGGAAAATTGCATCTTTATCATTCAAGCTGGAGGAGTAAAATGACGTAATCATTTTATGCAAGTCCATGACGTATATGAATAAAGAGACATTTTGCAAATTTTAAATACGGTAAGGCAAATCTGTGTTTTTGAAGGACTGTTTGCAAAATGAGCCACTGTGCACAAGGTAGAAGGTACATGTGTTTCTCTCTCAGCCTCAAGGCCATCATTAACATGAAAGAGCTTCAGAAAATATCCCAAGCAGGCATCCTCCTTATTATGCAAACATAATGTACCTAGTGAGCGCTTGGATCGAATGAAATTCAGAGCAGAGAACCTTGGAGGACAAGCAAGCAAATTGGTTACAAGAGCAAAACATTTGCTTTCTGTCTATATTAAGCCTTGTGGCACATTAAAAAATGCTCTATTTATACATGCCAACAATAATAGCAAATTCTGGGCCATGCTGGAGCATTCTCACTATATGAAAATAGACTTGATTTTTCATTGACAGAAGAAAGATTTGAATAAGGGGGCTTTCATCATAATCATGGGGGTTATTGCAAAAATGAAATGTTCTTCTAAACTACTCTTTCCACACAAACAACCCATTTGCAATTGTGAAGGCAAGTGTCTTAGTGGAAATAGACCCCTCTGTTAATAAAGAGTTGCCTTCTTCCTTTACTGCAGACTTTATTTTAAGAAAATGGATATGGATAAATTCTTATATGTCTTAATGTCATTTTAAAAGCATTACCATTGTATTAGTTTTTCCTCCTATCTGCTTTTCAAATGTAGCTTGTATTTTATAGTAGTACCAAAGTTTTAATTGAGGGACTGGTCTGCTGCCTTCGTATTTTTTTTTTATACACTGAAGTTTTTCTGTTTGGAATGGGTAACATTTTTGATCTCACCTCCTCAGATATAGTACACCAAATTTCCATACTCTTAACACTTCCAATGAATGGAAATTTTCTTCTTTACAGGTTAACCCAGAACAGATACTGCATGTACATCAGGCCAAAAGTCAGGGTCTGGATCTGCTCTCTGATCCCAGTGAGACCTTTTCCTTGCTCTTAATTCTACTCTTCACATATCTGACCCGCTTTTCTCCTTCTGAAAACAGAAGCTGTCCCTTATGCTTGTCTTGAAATGCTTGGAAAGAATGACCCCTTTGGCAACAATCCTTAATTGCAGGCAAGGATATAATTTTTTCAACTTAGGAAAGTGCTCAAAGAACTTGTTACTTTCAGTGGTGGCTTTCTGACCTTGTGGGTACAGCTTGGGGCTGTGCTGCAGAACCCTCTCTGTCAGCTGATATGGATCTTTTTTTTCCTAGTGGGAAACTCAGCTGTGTGTGCGGAAGACCAGAGACCACACAACAGACAGGCAGGGGGATACAGCAAGAAGACAAGCATTTTGAAAGCACGGGTAATTATGGAGTTACCAGAACATTTTGCATCTATTTCTGCAGTGAAGAAGCATTTCAGTCACGAACATAGAGAAATCAGGGGATTTCTTCTGTGAACAAGACTTCCGTTAATTTGAGTATATGGAGAAGCCTGGATTATTCCACTATTTGAGCTAAGTGTTGATAAAAATTGGGCACAAAGTGAAAAGTCCCATTTGTAAGATTAGGTTTAAAAAATCAAATTCTGGGTTTATTTGAAAATTGTCTAGAAGTTCATTTTTTTTAACTAAACCAAGAGCAGTATAATTTAGGGGAGAATACTTTCTCTTCCACCTTCTAATAGTTCATTTGCACTTCAAAGCAATTATTCAGATTTAATTCAGCCTTAACCTCCATGCCCTAATTAACTTTTTTATGTTGCAGACCAGATCTGAATATATGATATGCTTTGCTATGTTGAGGGCTGGCTGTTCATTCTCATGGCTTTTCCTAGCTAATTTTATCTGTCATTACAGGTTAACCCAGAACAGATACTGCATGTACATCAGGCCAAAAGTCAGGGTCTGGATCTGCTCTCTGATCTTCCTTAAAGATTTTCCATGGAAGGCTCTCACAAGCACTTAAAAATTCAGATAGATTTTATCTATCTAGTCCACGTAGCATATTTGTATTATGTGGCACAGGTTTCCTACATGAAAATGGTTAGCTTTTGTTTCAGGTGATTTCATAGCAATTATTATTATTTAATCCTGAGGTGTTTTGTAACACATTAGGCTTCAGTGGCCTGAAATTAAATTGCTCACCGTTTCTTTTTCTTGGAAAGGGAAAGAATAAACCAGTTTTCTGAGAGCATGGAAGCATTCCAGCAATGTTTTTTGGTAACTAACAATTACTTTTGTAACATGCCCCTGAAATTTACAGGAGCAGTACAAACTAAAACATCTGTAGAAATAGTTTTGTCTGAGAGTCTCTCACAAAACTGGAATGTTTAAAAAATTAATATTAATTTACAATTTATTTTATTTTGAATTTTTTCCTCGCAATTGCTATATTGATACCTACAGAAATTGGCAAAGCATCAAAATTGAAACAGAATTATGATTTCTGATTAACTCACTAGCAAAATTAAAATACTTAATGCTTTTTTTCACAAAAAACATTACCTAAACCCTTACCAAACATTAGTTGTTGGAGAAGATGGCTCTATGGCTCTGAAATTATAAAGCATTTCTCTCAAATCTCTCTTAATTTTGTGGAAGTATACCAGATTTAAAAAAAACGCCTAAATATTTTTTTGTTTTAATCAATTCTATCAAGAACTAATTTGCAAGACAGAAAATCTTTTCCAATTAAGGTGACCGTGGTTTAAAAACTCAGCTCTATGCTCCATGAGGTATTTGAGTCTTGACAAAAATGTGATGTTCCCCCAAATTAATAGGGGCTTTTCAGTTTCTACTTCGTTGTTAATTTCAAATATTCATAAACAGTCTTTGTCTGAGAATTGAGACTCTCTATACATGTGAGTACGCTAAGCAGGCTGTTTTTTTGGGAGACAGGCTGAAAAATGCAAGTCTTGTCCAATAAGACAGTGCTTCAAAGTGGAGAACCTTATCGCAAAACTAATTTTGTGTTCAGCACCAGATGTCAGCAGAGCTTTAGTTATCTGGCTAACAGTCTAGCTTTTTAGCATGTATGTGAAAAGTCACATAGTGCACCAGACCTACACTTACATGACAACATCTTGGTGAATTACTAACGGGTGAGGAATTGCTGGTCTCTGACCTTACCCAGATGTCCTCTTGTGTCCCAGGAATGAGCAGCTCAATTCTTTGTGCTGCACATTTCCATCCTCCTGCTTTGCTGCCACAGAGACAACTCAGGCACAACTGTTAATTGTTCTCTCTGCAAGAGGCACTCTGCTGTTGGCAAACTCACCTAACAGCCAATACTGACTGATTTTTTTGTTTTGGTGGGTTGATCCCAGGCAGCAGATAAGCTCCCTTCCAGTCACTTTTCACTGCAACCTCCCGGTGGTACAGGAGGAAAAATGGAAAGAAAAACAAACAAAAAAAGCAGTTATGGGTCAAAGTGAAGACAGATTAATCGGTAAAGAGGAAAATTCTAGAAAAAAACAAGTGCTGCAAAAGCAATTCCACACCTGCCCAGCAGCAAAGTAGTGTCCAGCCTACCTCCAAGAGCGGCTACTTACCGCTCTTGGCTCCCCTGGTTTTCTTGCAGAGCATGTTTTATGAAGTATCTCTCCCGTCAGTTCAAGTTAGCTGTTCCAGCTCTCCCCATCCTATACTATGCCCTGGGAGAAAACAGAGTGAGAAACAGATGCAAGCACTATCCAGCAATAGCTAAAATATTGTGGCTTTTGTAATAAACTATTTTCAACACAAACGTAAAACAAAACACCATATGGGCTGCTATGAAGAAAATTAATCCCACCCCAGTACACAGAGGAGGCAAACTAACCCTTTCTGCTAGTTGAGAATATGCAGCATGGGAAGTCTTAAATCGGTGAAGATCACTGCTTGGTTCATCATAGCTGTGGGGTAGATCTGTGGTGAGGCAGAGCACTAAGTCCAAGGTGGTGGCCCTCTAAGTCCGGCAGGTGGAACAAATTGACCTGTGTTCAGACAAAACCATAGTTTTTCAGGCTTGCTGCCTGCAGTTTTCCTTCCACTACATACAATGAAAGAACAGTTCTTTAAGAGCATGGAGATACGTATTTCCCTGTCCACTCATCTCACCTTTCCCTAGAAGTTGCCACATTTAATAGACCTTCCTCATTTGAAAAACAAACAAGTAAAAAAGTAGCAGTATTCACCTGCTCATCCCAGATCCTGTCCTCAGCTCTTTTTTCACTTCTTAGTAGCATGAGCTATTTTGTTACAGGTGTATATGGCTTGGAACCTGTGGTTCAGTGCTGTTCCCCACGGTCCTCCACTGAAATCCTTGAGACTACCGCAGGAAGAGAGGAGGTTATGAAGAAGGCAGTGATTCACCTCAGTTCCAGGCTGAGATGTGTTAGCCTACCCAGGGTGTCTCAAAGACCAAGTGCTAAGACCAAGAGAGAGTTCTACATACCAGGAAGGTCTCTGTGGCAGCTGCCCAGGTTGTCTCTTCCAGGCTCAGTAGAGCAGTTAATGCATTTAACTCTGTACCTTTTTTACTTCAGTAGGACTGTGTTTGGCTTTAAAGTACACCATCAGATACCCTGATAGACGGGGATCTGCTAGAGAAGTACAACATTCTGACTTATTTCATGTTGATGTAGACTATTGTTAAGTAGACATAAGTTTTGCTAGCACCTGGCCTTTTAGCTAGTTAACTTGGTAAACAAAAGAAAGGGTGTACAAATGGCTGTATAATTTCATGATATAGTACAAGTGCTGTTAAGTTTTGATCAAATGCCACTTTTGTAGACTGGTAGGCTGATCACCACATTTTCCTGGTTTTTATCCTTAAACAAGGATTCGTCTTTTTGAGAAGCACATTTTGCCTTCTAAATTAGAAAATAATAATAACATATACAAATATGAAGTGTTTGCACTTTTTTATTATTGAAGTTGCAAAAATTATTGTTCTGTTTCTCTTACAATTCTGCTTGTATAGGTCAAGCAATATAATTAGCTGAGACTAATCATTCAGTTGAGCCCCTAAGGAGGCAGGAAGACAGAATGACAGTCATGTGCTCTCTGAACTTAGGCGAGTGATACCAAAATAGAACCTGACAGGCATGATAATTTCAGACAATACAGATCTTTGACTAGTGTATAATATTTTTTTTTCCAAAAATATAATGCAGTTGTCTCAAGCACTGTATGAGATTAAGGGCTCTGCATAGAATCATGGGAGCATTTATCTCACTTCCATTGAAGTCCTTTAGGGACCTGAAGCAAGTCTTTGCTGATGCATGCAAGAACCTTGCCCAGCTGTGAACTTGACTCCTGTTGTATAAAGCACTCTCAGTCCCACTATAAACCAATGTTGTTTTAGTTTAAAGGAAAGTGACAGATTCAAACATACAAAAGAATGCTTCTGCATATTCCCTATATCAAGGGATTTTAATGTAACTGAAAATTTCTTTTTTATTTTCCAGATATTTGCACCGTTATTTATATTTAGATGCTTTCTGCAGGGGAAAAAAGAGTGATGTTGCAACATAAAAGCTAGCAGCATGAGTGAATTTCTCTGCTTCAAAAAAGAGGGAAACCATTTTAAAGTCAAATATGCATACTGGAAGGCAGTGAATCCAAATCTCCGTGGATGGGAAGCCACACAGAGATTACTTGACAAGAAGGCTTTAAGGGAAAAAATACCCTACCAAAAACAAACTTTAAGGGATTAACTCATACAAACTCATGTAAACACAAATAAATAGGACAGATTTTCTTCAAATGTAAATATTTAAGTATCATATTCAGGAGAAAGATATTTGGTTCTGTTCCCCTAACTGTTTTTATAGCCAACAAAAGGAACAAACATGAGAGGTTCTATTGCTCCCTTAGTAGCACTCCGCAGGTCAACTTTGCATCTTTTCTCCTCTTACTGTTGCCAAGTCATTAGACATTTGCCTTTGATGAAAATAGTAGAAAATTCATTTTTTTTCTTCTCGGAAGTTTCTTTTTTCTGTTTCTTCTCTTGCTGATTCATCTCAATGATAGGTCCTTGTTGGAGGGTTTTTTTCTGGGATTTTTTTTTGGTGTTTTTTTTTTTGTTTTGTTTTTTTTGTTTGTTTGTTTGTTTGTTTGTTGGTTGGTTCGGTGGATGTTTGGGGATATTATGGGGTTTCTTTCAAGGGGACACCCATTTTTTCTAAGTTGAATTCTGTGCTAACAAGATATATGAGCAACTACTGTGCATGTGTTAAAAGTGTGAAAATTCTCTTTTCTTTCTTCTTTAGGAAATTAACAATGGGATAAACTCTTGCTGAAATGAGTAGCATGGGGAGAAGACAACATTTAGTTTTGTCATAATTTGTGAAGACTCTTGTCTATTGATTTGTTTACGGATTTATTACTTATGTTTATGGATTTCCACCTCCAGCAAAATTAAAAAGAAAACACTATTTTTTTTGTGCCATTGCAATATATACTTCACGCTGAAGAACACTTTTGGAAGACTGTCGTCTACCATGGTATCATATTCACACTCACACCTGAAATGAGCAGGAGTTTACATTTTTGCCTGATCTACATCAGTCCCTTTGAAAAGTGATAAGCAGGTCCAAAGTGTGCTGTACAACTTCAAAACCAGAACAGATACTTTGGAAACTGCAGTTCTACAACACAGTATTCTTACAGTGATATCAGTGTACAGGAAAAGTGGGATAAGTTTAGATTCTCAGAAATGAACCTTTGTTTTGCGGCAGCTAGCAAAACAGAATATGTGTTTACTTCTCTAGTGCAAAAGAATAAAATAGTAGCATTTTGTCTCTTTCAGTTATGTAAAATATTACATCTGAAAAGGATTTTTAATTTCATTTTGCTATTGAAAGAAAACACAACATGCTAAGGAGAAATGGCTCTCGCTGTGGCATTTTCTTCTGTAATCTTTTAGAGAAAGAGCATGTGAGTCATGGACCAAGCAAATAAGGTGTCTTTGTCAAGGCAAGCAAAAATCCTTGGATTGGAGCTACAAAAAGGGACAATTTTTGAACCTGACACTTCTGGGATTTGTGTCCTGTGGATTATTTTTAGAGGGGATATGGAAATACACATCAGTGAGACTGCTGATTGCTCTGCAAGGGGCCTCAATAGAGACACACAGCTCCAAGAAGCCAAAACTCCCAAGTGTCAACACTTTCCAAGGCACTTGGGATGCTACCAGAGTGGAACCCTCGGTGCTAGTGAAAGTATGTAATGATCTTGGCTGAGCAGACTGTCTTTCTCTACCAGCTCAGGGCCAGCAGGAGCCACCTAAGGTCTTGAGATCAAGCCACCAGAGGGAGATATAAGGCGGCACATATTTGAGTTGTGCCGTCTGCTCTCTACTTTCATAACCATCTGTGCTGCCATGTCAAAGCTCAAGCTAAGTCAAACTAATTGTTGTGGCAAACAACAGCAGCATTAGGCCATCAACACTTGCCAAAGGTGAACATTACTGGTTACTGCATAGCCAATGCATGAAATCCCAGGGACAAAAAACAATGAAAAACCCCAAAACCAACACAACCCAAACAAAAAAAGTTAAACCAAATACCTCCCAACAAAACAGCCCTCAAAAAAAAATTCTTGTTGTTGTTTTTGCTGATCTATGCAGCATGTTGGGGAAGTTTACATATCTGGCACTGCGCTGTGCAGGCACAATTTTTTTTATACCTGTTACTGCCCTAATTCTTTTAAAGTGAGATCCAAGAAAACATTAAGTTTCTGCAAATATTTTGGCATGGGCCTTTGGAATATTTCTAATGAAGCTCAGCCTGCTGGGTGTTTTTCTTAGAATGTATTGCAGGGAACTCATGTTTTGAAAAAATTCCATGGAGCATTTCAAAGTCAATTCTACATTCAAAATAATCCTCCAAAATCAAGAATACAGACTACAACAAAAGAATTTCGTAAACTGCTCATAAGAAGCTGATTCAGACAAACTAGTTGTTAGATTTTTATTCTCTAGGGATGTTCTTTGTCTTTTTATCATTTGTATCTGTCTTTTTCTTTTTTATGTAATTTCTAGACCATTCCTTTTCATAGTGTAAAGTGAGGAGGTTAAATATAGTAATAAAGTAATAAATAATAAAGTAAAATAGGTTATAGGAATAAAGTAATAAATAATAAATATAGTAACAATGACGTTAATGAGCAATAAAGTGATAAAATAAATGCAACTGCTTGAAAAACTCAAGATACAGTTTTCAGCAAATACTTGTAGATTTACTCTCTGGACAACAATGAAAACAACCCCCAAAATTATGACAAAGTTTACGAGAAAAAATGTTGAACTATTTTGACAATTTCAAATGTAAGTCTTTTCAGGCTGCATCAGCAAAAAATTGTATTGCTGATGAGTTTTCCATTGTTGTCTTCCTTCTAATCCTGCTGTCTAACTATGGGAACTCCTTCCATAATACTGCAATTTGTACCTGATTTTAAATTATCCTGTCTGTGTTAGAGACTAAAAAAGAATAAGACATAAAATCTTGAAAGGGTAAGAAGTCCGGAGTTAAAACCTGTGATTGGCTCCTAAATCACCTTGTGGTTCCCCCTACTATGGGCTAGTAAGGGGAAAAGGAACCCGTGAACAAGATAGGCAGAAACACAAAAATGTCAGAGAATTGTAACTGTAATGAGAAACAAACCTGGCTAATCTCAGTGATAGGCTAGCAATGAATTTGGAGGCACAGTGGGGCAACTGATAAAGATGTAGACTCAAAGGATGCAGGATGCTGGAGAGGCTAGTGAGACTTGGCAGTTCCTGAAGATCCATGGAAGGGAGAGAGTCAAAGAGAAAGGAGTGTAGGAGGAATAGGAGGAACTAGGTGCCTGTAAAATGAGATTGGTCACCACATTGGTGACTGGTCATATTGACTGTTCTGGCATTACTAATTACTACAACTCTTCTAAATTTTTCTTACATCCTTTCTTATCTAACTGCATAGTCATTGTCTCTATCTCATGTGCATGACTGCTGCAAGGACTAAGTGCCAGCTACTGGGTGAACTGATGTGTTGAATTTGGTGCCAGCAACTGGATTTGGGCCAAGGGTTTTCATGCCCCGGACCTGTGATGGCAGCTACAAAGTGAGTGAGGTGTCAGTGCCAGTCACTGGGGCAGAAAGGGCTCTTGGCCACCAGTCACTGGTGTTGAAGCAGTGCACCTCCGAAACGCCCTTGGACCAAAATAATTTTGTTGCTGGAGAAGAATTCAAAAAGCAGAATTCATGTGTTTCTTGATCATCATTTTAGCACTAGGTATTTGAGTGCTTGACATTTAGGGAATAGTCAGATTTCTCTAGGGAAAAGCAGGTGATTCTCCTTTTTTCTCTTGGCTATTATGCATACATGGGTGCACACACACATGTGCTTTTTCTTACATACATAATACATTTTGTGTTCCCATCTAAAATAGTGAAAGCCTTGCACATATTTTTTGCACAGGGACTCTGGACACTCTATCTTATAACCTACGGAAGCCACTGCTTTTGTGCTGCTTTGAAGTTTTGCTGGCTTAATTGGAAACTGATATGGCCACTTCACTCTCATGGAAGCATCTAAAAAAAAAACCCTGTTGTTTTGTGCCTCAGATATTTTTGCATCCCAACAATGCCTGATGTTAACCACATATAGCACATATATTTAAAATTAAACTTTTTTTTTTTTTTGGTCAGTGTGAATATGGTCTGATGGTCCTTTGTAAGTGTGATGAAGGTAGTGATGAGTACATAGAGTCAATGAAAGAGACAAATAATTAAGATCTTAGGGATTTAAGTCATCTTTAGGTCTGCTGATGGGAGAATGGAAAAATTTCAGCCTGAAGGATGCTGAATGGTGTGATAGTTCAATTCTTCCAGATACTGAGCACTTCTAAGAATAAGCATATCTCCCCGTTTCACTGAAAGCAGCTGTCCATAAGGACTAGGAAGTTTTTCTGAGTCAGTATACAGCATGGTGAGAATTTCCACTGCTGCTCCTGCATCCTAAGTTACTGCCATCAAGTGCAAACATACAGAGAGACATGAGACAGCACCTGCTCAACTTCTGCTTGACTTCTGCTCTTTCTGTTTTGCCCCTACATTAATTGGCCATAGATGCTACAAAAGGGCAGAAGGAATGGAAATCCTGCAATCTATCTGTGCTGACACAAACTGTTGTGAGGGTGACTGGACAATCTTTTGTCATGGCTGGCATATATTACTAAGAGCTGCTAGTAAAATACAGACATTCCTCTGTGTAGCAGGCCCGATACTTAGAAATGGAAATAAAGCAGTAATTTGATGCATGTTGTTGTATGATCTATGCTGTCAGCACACACTTACATGAGTTACACGGCATTTTGAAGTTTCAAAGTTGTTCTAAGCATAAATCTGTTTAGAGATGCAGAAGCCTTGCCAGCTCTTCCTAAAACCCTGAAGATGAAAGAAGCTTTGTCAGGATCTGCTTCTTGTTATCTACTCATCATTGCTGATCAAACAAAAGGCTTGCTGATTTGTATCACTAGAGCTGGCACAAAAGATCTGGCTTCCTTGTCAACAAGCAGTGCCAAGAAAAGGGCATGGGGGGTCCTGGTCGATGGCAAGTTGAACATGACCCAGCAGTGCCCTGGCAGCCAGGAGGGCCAGTTCTGTCCTGGGGTGCAGCAGGCACAGCATCACTATCTGGGCATTGGAGGGGATTGTCCTGCTCTGCACTGGAGAGGCTTCACCTCGAGTGCTGGGGACAGTTTTGGGTGCCACAATATAAGGAAGATATTCAACTCTTAGAGATCATCCAAAGGAGAGAAAAAAGATGGTGATGCACTTTGAGGGGAAGCTGTGTGAGGAGTGGCTTAGGTCCCTGGGTTTGTTCAGCCTGGAGGACACAGAGGGGAAACCCCATTTCAGTTACAACTTCCTCCTGAGGGGAAGAGGAGGGGCAGACACTGGTCTCTTCTCTCCTGCACCCAGTGACAAGACCTGAAGGAATGGCCTGAAGTTGTGTCAGGGGAGATTTAAGTTGGACATTAGAAATAAGGTCTTCTATTTGAACAAACTCCCCACATTAGTGGTCGCAGCACCAAGCCTGACAGAGAACAAGAAATATTTGGCCAGTTCGCTTAGGCAAATTGTGTAACTCTTGGGGATGGTTCTGTGCATGGCCAGGAGTTGGGCTCGATCATCCTTATGGGTCCCTTCAAACTCAGCTTATTCTTAGATTTTATGAACCAGAGATGAAATATGCATGTACTGAAGCCTTGGAAGTTGTTCTGAGTGTTTGCTTCAATTTTGCTCTCTGCGTGAATCTATGTGGGGATTTCAAAAAAAGCCATAGGAAGAACCATTTACATGATCCATGCTTCTTGCTATACATATAGCAAGTGATGCAACCATTCTTTCTGGTTGCTCTTGTTAACTATGCCTGCAAAAGCAAATGTAACCTTGTTTTTTGGTTTTGTTTTTTCTCTCCAGGATAAAACCCTGAGTGAGGAAGATGCTTAAGCACATGCTAAAGTACAGGCTGCAGTGCTTTGTGGAATATTTCTAGGTATAAGGACATGTACTGAAGAACGTTCCTAAATGGAGACTTTTCCCTAGAATAGTAATTACTTAGATAGCAACAGTTAACACAAACTTAGTGATTAATTGAATTAATGAACCCAACTGGGATTAAGGAGAGAAATTATTTTTCATTTTATGTTTAAAATGTGGATATTTGCAAAAAGAAAAGCATTATTTTCTTATACAAAGGAGTCACTTCCTGCTGTTGTTAAATATTTTGAAATGTAAACATTAGTTCTGTTATTGAAATGACAGGGTGAGACATGGGAATATCAAGAAAACTGGTTATTAAAATCAAGGAGTCTGATCACATAATAAAGGTGAACTTAGGTCATTGACCAATGGTCAGTTAGCATGGTCTGCTTGCTAGGGGAGAGATTAAATGATACAAAGGGAAGTTCTCAATGCCTGGGTTTTCAGAAAGCCAAAAATTATCTGTAAGCTGTACTGTCTAGAAATATCTGAGTTCCAATCACAGATTTCAGTGCAAATCAGACCACTTAGTTAGGCACTGCTGAAATTAGGGATGCAGTGAAGTAATCAGTATTCTCTTAAAAAAAATAAATTGTCCTTTGTTTTTTCCCTTCATTTTCATTCCTAAGGACTTATTCAGGAGCCTGATACTGAAGTGCATGTACTGGGGAAGAAGCCAGAGATTTCTTCTTGTACTGTGAGTTCAGATATCCATATACCTTATTGTAATGTCAAAGCTGTCCACCTGCACTGTAGATTTTAGATTAGACTTCATATAAAGTAAAAACTGATAAGTGAGCATGGAAAAGATATGCACTGGATAATTGGCCTGAAACATATTTGGAAAATTGGCAAGAGCTCAGGGTCCAAGTGTTTTGAAAAGCAATACAACGTCTAGCATTGTACTGGTTACTAGTCATGTCCCTCTGAAATACCGACACTGTGGCCAAAAGTGCATAGTGTCTTAACTAATGATCTGTATGATGGGTCAGAATGTGTTCCTAGCAAGTTTGCAGATGGTCCCAGACAGAGGGAAATGTCAGATACACTGGAGAAGAGGAATGGTCTTTAGAGGGATCTTGACAAGCCAGAGAAATGGGCTGATGAGAACCTCCTGGAGCTGAGCATCAGCAAATGTCAGGTTTAGTTTGAGTCAGGTTTAGTTTGAGTTCCTCAGTGCATCTTTGAGAGAGACACTGAACCTATGCAGCAAGTTTGGTGGAGGCCACAGATGTACAGGAGGCTGGAGGATGGCACAGGGCAGGAGGGGCAGCAAGAAGTGTTTTTTTCAGCTTGGGAGTGAAAGGGAGTTTGTCTGGCTGTCATCAGGTCCTTTGTGGCAGAGCACTGAAATAATAAACTCCTCTAAGGGATGCACCAAAGGCAAAAGACAGTCATTGCAATATAGAGGTCTCACAGAAGATTAGAAGATACCCATCTTTTCTGGGAGGGTCTTCAGTGCCTACGCAGGGACACCCAGTGAGGCTGAAGCTTCTCCGCTTTTGGGCATCTACCTGACTTTATAGCCCAAAGAAAACAGATGAAGTGCTAGGTTGGCCCACCCGTGAAGAAGGGATGACTCTATGAGCCAGTAGATCGGGGGTTCATTTAAACTCAGAGATCTGGATTCTTGAGCGAGCTCTTCCAAGAGAGGATCTTGCTCTTTATGTTTTTTTCTGTTTCTTTCCTACTGCGCCCCCTTACCCTAGAACCTATGCAGAGACAGGAGCTCTTGCCCTGTGTGTGTGCTTTATGTTGAAGTAATTGGGATTTACGAAAGTACCATGCGACGTGCATGGCAGACAACAGATGCGACAGAAACCGGGGAAAAGACGTAGTATGGCTAATGCAGGGACAAGACTCCTGTTTCTGGGGGCCAGGGCAGCTGCTCCATGCAGTGCGCGGAGCCGCCGACCGCGGGGTGCGGTGCCGTGCGCAGGGGGCGGGCAGCGGGCGGGGCGGCGAGCAGAACCATGTGGCTGCAGCTCCCCGCCCTGCCGCTCTGGAGCTGCGCGGCGGCCGGAGCGGCTTCAACGGGGCAGCTGGGGCAGGCGAGCCGCCGCCGCTGCCCTCCGCATGGAGCCGCGGCCGCCCGGCGCCACGGCCGCCGCGCTGAGAGGGGCGTCCGCGGCGCCGGGGCAGGCGGGCGGCGGCGGCGGCGGCGGCGGCGGCGGGGCGCCCTGCGGAGGATGTGGTGAGTGGCGGAGGAGCCGCGGTGCGTGTGGGTGTGTGTGCGTGAGTGTCTGTGCGCTCCCGGCGGGCCAGGCCTCTCCCCGGGCCCGGGGCGGCGTGTCCCGGCAGCGGCGCCGGTCCCCGCGGGGCGCTGTCCGCGGTGCTGAGGGCGGGCCGGCGGGCGCGGCCCTCCGCCGCCGCCGGGCGCAGAAACAGGCGCGCGGGGAAGGAGGCTTTCCTTCCCTGGCTGCCTGCCTTGCGGGCTGCTACCCATGCCATCTCGGCGGAGAGGCATGGTCGCTACGCTGGGCATGGGAATATCTGGCCGGACCTTGCGTGGTGCTCCCGCAGGGTTTGTGATCCTGTCATGGCAGAAAGCAGCCGGCAGATGAGACCGTCAGTAATCGGCTAGACCACAGGGCGACACAAACACAGCGCGCGGCAGCAGTCCGGAGCTGGGGGTGGTGTTTTCAGTTTGCAGATCTGAACACTATCTGCTCAACATCTTTTTGCAGCAGACATGATGAAGTAGCTCCTTGGCACCCTGCAGTTTTTCAAATGGAAACATATATTCAGTTTTTGCCAAGCATTAGCTTAAATGAATTTGAGGTCAGCCAAAACATAGATGCATTATTTTTATATTTTCTTAGTCTTGAGTCACATCATGACTGGCACTGACTTTTGGGGAACAATATGTCCTTACTGCTAGGAGGACATTTCTTAGAGTGTAAACTTCTCTCAATGTTAAAGAAGTCGTTACAATACACTTCTTTTCAATCCTTTCCTTCTTGTAGTCAATATTCAGCCTCTCTTTCCTGCAGCAGCTAAACATTCTCCTCCTTTGTTATCCTGCAGCTTTTCTTGCAACAAATATTCTTCATTTGCATAAATAATGAATGTACTGTTGCATTTTTCGTATTGTATTCATCTTTGATTATTTAAAACCATAATTTCTCACACACACGTGTGTGTGTAGGTGTAAGGAAGCAATGCTTTGCATTCAGTAATTCACAGGTCTTAGCTCCTAGATATTCTCTTGGGTTTAGTGGGAACCAAACTCTTCAAACATTTTGCTGTAAATGTATAGCACTTGGAAGATAGTTGATTTTTTTTTTCTGATGCTCAAAGGTGTTTGCCTGTTTAAAAGGTAATCAGTACTGTTTACTACAGGTGTTACCAGCCAAAGGCTTGAGAGGAGTTAAATTTTATGGTCATGAAGCTATTGTATAATCAGACAGGTTAACCATTGGCAAGCAACATTCTTTAGCTGCACAGAAGATAACCACGTGTATTTCTGAAGGTGAGGTCTGTCCACAGACTGAAAGCTGCCACAGGCATTCAGGCCTGTGTAAATAGGAGTCTGTAACAATCTTGAGTCTGGGAGAGTTACAGCCTGTAAAATCTAGACTGCCTTCAGCGCCTACCCTTTGTCATTCAGTGGAATCTGTATTTCACTTGCTGATGTGTCCCAGGTTGTAAGTCCTATCTCACACTTGCTAACTTGGCCTTTGCTTTTCTTTTCAAATGATACTAGATGAATTTCTAAATTTGTTACTGAGAATAGTAATTTTGTTTTAGTTTACTTGGAAGAAAATGTTACTTCGCACTGTGATGTTGATTGCTTCCCTTTAGACTGTGGGAGAGAAGAAAGAAATTTAAGAAAGTCACCATCTGCTTCACACTCATAACTTTTCCTTCCATTTTGCCTTGTATAAGCACTTCTGCTGGCTTTAAGCAGAGTTCATCATGGGCATAAATTTTCTCCCGTGTTTTGAAGGCAGAGGCGTATTTCCTAAAGGCTTAAGTTTGTAGGTGTTTTGCTTGACATGACTAATCATGCAAATAATTCTAGGGACTTCCACGCTAGACTGCTTTTCTGACTGGTGACAAGAAATATATTATATCTAAGTAGAAACCCATAGAAGCAGATTAATTGGAGACAAAACCTCAGCAGAGGGATTTAGCTGGCTTTCCTCTTCTCCATGCAGAAGACAAAGTGAGGCATTCAATCCAACACTACTTGTTGCTTATGCTGTACCCGTGTGTCCTCTTATATATTCTGCAGGGCTGTCAAATGCTTCCCATGCCACAGCTGCAGCAGGGGCAGGAGAGCACTAGCCCACAGCAGGCAGAAGTGGGCTGTGATGTAAAGTAGTAGCGGTATACTTGTTCAAGTACACAAGTCATGCTTGCTTTGCAGCACAGATGTTCGCATTACAAGTACCCTGTCACCTCTTGCCATGTGTTTCACCGTCTCCAAGTACAGATAAAATAGGCAAAATTTAAATATCCCGTGAATTTGACTAAGCCAGCTTTGCAGTCATAGAAGACAGAGATGGCTCTTTCTTTACACAGCGGAAGATGTGACGGGTTGGCAGGCCAGGGTGGGAAGGTGTGTGTGTTGAGTGTGTTGACCACAGGCAGGCATTTAACTCTTTTTTTCATTTCTTGAGACTGTCACAAAGCAATAAAATGAGACTAGTATCTCATTTGTATTTATGTGGGCACAAATTTATTCTGAAAAAATATATTTCTACTAAAAAGTTTGTTTAAATGCACTGAATAGGGTGTTTAAAATCCATTTAACCTTATAAGCAAATAATTTTATAAGTATGTGAAATGCAGAAGATCTGAAAGTATTTTTCATACATATTCATCAAATCAAACTGCTTAAGGTTTGCTTTTAAATGTAAGCAACCTAAAATGCATTTGAAGACCCAAGTTAAACATAGTTGACTTGCTGTTTGCCTACTCCAAAGAGTCTATTTTTGTCTTTATTTGGTAGATTGCACACAGGCATTTCTGGGGGATGTTTCAGACCTCCTTTGTTGAAATCCAACCCCTAGATTTGTGTGTTAAATCATTTTGGTTTGCGTAGCAGTCACATTTGCTCCTGACGTACAGATGTTTCTAATCATATAGTTAGGGAAGGAATACAAAAGTTTATTCTAACATCTAAACATGTTTTCAGCTCGCTCTTTTGAATACTGACTTGATTTCACTGTCACTTTCAAAACTGCACTGAAATTCAGGGGAATGCCCACACTTGAAACATCCTTTTAATATTGGACTGTCCTTTGTCCTTATGGTTGATAGATTTTTCCCAGGACTACTGAAAATAAACCCCATCAATAGTTCACTTTTAATATTTTTATCTATAAACATAATTTTGAGGGTAGCTAAGATTGCTTAATGTATCTCTTAAAAATAAAAGATGTGACACTCTCTGGGAATACTGTTTTTAGAGTTCATATGCATGCCTTGTTGAATCAATTCTCATATATATAGATATTTTAAGCTGTATATATTCTATGTTTAGACCAAGATATAAGCAGAAATAGATTCTATGTATTTCCATGTATTCAGTATAAATATTTATATAAAAACTGTCCATGTAAAACAGGTATATGGAGTGTGGAGAGAGGACGGATATCTCTTCAAATTAGTCTGTTATTTTGTAGCTAGTAAGAGAGTCCTACATTTGTAATTGAAAATAATAAGCCTCAGTTCAGAATCTCTAAAATTCTTTATTTGTGTTTCTTGTGCTGCTTTTTGGGATAAGTACACTGCTGTAAGTCTGGACAATTAAACGTAATGAAGCAGCCAGCCTGAGAGTTCCTTTTGGATTTCATCTGTGTTGCTACTGTGACAGCTGCTGGAATTCTGGGGTTTTTCTCCTTTTTTCCCTCTTGTTTTCAGGGATTTTATTTGCTCTTTATTTTATTTTACTCTGCCAAGTTAGAGGGTGATGTTTTTACGTGGCTTCTGCAGGCTGAAATATGCTGCCTTTCCAGTCTGCCTGTCAATCATCCTTACAGCCACATTCCTGAGATGCTAGAGGGCTCCTTTAATGTAAACACTTACCTTTCCTGCTTCTCTGGGGCCCAATCCTGCACCCTTGAAGCAGGTAGGATTTTTGATACTACCTCTGGTACTTGTAATTCTCTGTTGTGACAGGGACCTTGCATTGAAAGGAGGGTGCAGCTTTCTCCCGCCTCCCAAACACCAATGTTTCTATTTATGTTCTAAAAATAACGAGGCTGCAATAACCTACCCTTCTTGGTGCACACAAGCATTCTGAGGTCACTGTTTGAACAGGAATGACTTGTGTGATGAAGGTGAGCAGAATTTGCCTCTGTTTCTCCTTTGTGCCAGTCAGGCTGTACAGGTGTTTCCATGAGCACGGCCAGCAGTGGCAACAATTCCAAGTATGGATAGTTTTCATCCAAAATATTGGATGAAATATATCAGAATATCTCCTTTACAAGATAAAATTCAAAATATATCTAAATATGAAATGGGATTATTTAAGTCTTTGCAGGGAAATGAAAATCAAGAACAGTGGAATAAATAATTATTTTCAGGCAATCTGATAACAATTTTCCTTTCCTGTATTTTGTTAAGAATTTCACTTTTGTGCTTATTAGTAATGTATTTTGATTGCATTCTTGTAGCAGGGGGATTATTAATTTTATTGTGAACACTTCTTCTGTCCACAAATAGGAAAAAATATAGTGTAATGCTCTGGAATATCATTAGTATATTGCTGGTCTCATGCCAAGATACTTTTTAGAAATGAGATACATATCTAAATAGAATGCATTATTGTCATTACCTTAATAAAATGTGAGTCATGCACACCAGCACTTTCATTCTTAAAATACTTCATTGAACTGGTATATCTGTTTGTCAATGGATGGAGCATACTTTGGAAGAAAAATCTGTTGCTGTGTGGACAAATAGCTTCCCTGAAGCTCTGATTATATCCACTGACTTTGAGATTTAAATTCCAATGCAAAGTTATATTTGTGGTCTAGTGATATCTTAACTGCACATCCTTTCCTAACTCTGTGTCCCAGGAGACCTCTCAGCTAAAAAAAAGAAAAAAACCAAACTGTTGTCATTTTTACTCCCACTGTTACTTGCAGAAGAAGTTTATTTCATATCTCAGAGTTGCTAGTGTTTCCTAAATTGACATTATAAGATAGTTATTTGTAGTAGACATTTTTAAAAGAAAAAAAGATAGTGGTAAAATCCCTGTACTTTTCTTTAAAACTTCCTGTGTTTGGAGATACTTGCTATTTCTGCAACTCTCAAGAAATTCAGTATTTGCTTTATTAATACAGAATAAATATTGACTGTTACATTGTGGTATTGATTTAATAAATGCCTTTGATACTAATGTATCTAACTTTTAAGCATTACTTTGTACATTAAGAAAGCTCTCCTGACCATGCTCCAGTTGTAACCATCTTTTTTCACTCTTATTTAAAGTTTACTCTATGGTTTCAACAAATAAATCTGCTGTGATGGCTTAGTAGCAGATGAACTTACATGATGGTGCATCTCCTCTAGTTTTCAATTCTGTTTTTTTCATGGCTTTAACTGAAAAGATCGTTTTGACATTTACAGGCGTATTTCAGTTTTTTATATTTTCTTTATTTTTTTCCACTAGCAAAACACTGAAGCTTAAACCAACTTTTTTAATTTAATATATATTATAAAACAGCAATTTATTATACTGAATACTACAAAATGTTTAGTAACCTGGCTAGCAGATAATGATTTAACAATTCATGTAACTATGGAGAGAACTATGCAGATAATGCACAGAAAATACTTTAGCTTCCATATATTATTTAGCACAGGCAAAACAAAGGCAAATGATAAAAATTTTATTGAATACATTTACTGAAACACTGACATACATGTGTAGAAGCAGGAGATATAGATGTAAAGCTTTTATTCATGCAGAAGAAAAATAGATATTGATGACTATAAACTCAACTATGAAGGCAGATATTTGATAACCTTATTTTCTCATTGCATATAGCAGAGGTTTTCTGTAACTCGAGACCAGTATTGCAAATTTTGAGTTATTTTCTTTTTTTTTAAGGTTGCAGTTTTCAAGGTGATTTTAAATCTGTTTACCTGGCATATATTCTATTTTCCTTTCATATATTTTGTGACAGTCTGTTGTTCTCTTACAAATCTGGTATTTTTCTCAAGGAAAGTAAAATAGCCATGTTCATTTTACTTTGAGAATAGTGTCTGCCTTATTGCATTTGTTTCCTCAAGCATAGGTCAGATAGGCCTTTTGTTTTAGTTAGCTGAATTCTTCATTATCCCAGAAAGTCAACAGTATGTCTTCATCCGCCCAAGCAAAATTTTTTCTGAAATTTCTGTGGTGATAGAGATGTGTGTGTGTTTACTTGTCATGGGAATTTCATTCACTGTTACCTGTAAAAACATGCTGGTGGGTGAATTTGGGGTGGGGGAGCATTTACACAATACTGTCTGTCATTGTTACTATGAAATTTGAATCTTTGCATCATCAGTGTCAGCTTAAACCACAGTTGCACACATGGGTACATTACTCTGAGAACTTCTAAAAGTCCTTGTAGTTCATTTTCTGATTCAAAGAAAAAGGACCAAGGGTGTATCCAGGCAATTTGCACAGAGAGATCACACGAAAAATTATGAGAGTCTGGTTTGGTTTAAAGGCGAACTGTATGAGTTTTAGTTTTGTACCCATGTAATTACTACCTACATGCTGTAACCAGAATGTTTGAAATCAAATATTTTAGAAATCAGGGTGAAATAGGGTGTTGGGCTTTGTAGGTTCAGACAGTAGCTGTTTATTGGTTTGGTATTTTGAAAGAGGCATGTGGGAGAAACCATAAAATTGTTGGGAATGTTAAGGACTAGAAGAAATTATTAGTACAGCATGGCCTTGAAATAATTTAAAGTTGGGTGGTACTAAACAATGCACATTTTATATAGTCAGATTCAAATCATAGCTTTTCAAACAAGGAGTATACCTTTTGACAGAAGAGCAGGATTTGGAGTAATGTGAAAACAGCATTTGTTGAAAAAACTCACAGTTATTAATACCTGCAAAGAATACAATCTTCTTTGGTACAGGAACTAAAAGAACATTCTTTTGAGAATCTTTTGGTTCTGGGGTTTCTTATCTATAAATATCAGAGTTTTGTCTTGCATATGTCTATTTGTGTGTGTGAACACTAGAGAATTAGATAATAGGAGAGCTTTCAGAGAAGAGGTACAAACCCAAATGAGCAACTGGAAATAAGAATTGTGAGAGGTTCAGGCTACTGTTTCTACATTGGGCTAAAGATGATATAGTAACTTTCGATTAGAGGAAGATATCACTTGAAGATTTAAAACCTTTAGCATCTTTGATTTTCCCACAAGAATTTTGCATCCTGAGACTTCTGGGACAAGGCCTAGGGGCCATCTGGTCTGTTGAGATCTTCATCATTATAGGGAGAAAATTCATGGGGACAAAACTCTATTAAACATCAATCTGGACAGCCCTGTAAATGACAAACAAAAGGGATTTTTAAAACATTTTAACAAAATAAAGATCAGACATAATACTGATCTGTTTCTTGATGAGGTCAGTATCCTCACAAATAGGGACAAACACACAGTGGAGATTTTTTAATACTTTCTTTGCCTCTGTCTTCAACACTGATTATGGGCTCTGATGGCTCCAGAGCCCTGTGCTGGAAGACTGTGACTGGGGAATGATAACCTTCCAACTGACCTGAGTTTGTTCAAGACATATTACTCCAGCTGGCTGTGAATAAATCTATGGGGCCTGATGGGATTCATTCCAGGGTGCCAAAAGATCTTACTGGTGTCATTGTAGGACCTCTTTCCATTATTTTTCAAGTGGCTTGGGGCTCTGGAGGGTCTTGGACTCTGACTGGAAGCTGGCAAACCTTCAATTTTCCGGAAGGGAAAGGAAGACCCTGGTCACTACCAGCCTGTGAATCTCAATTCATTGCCCGGTAAAATTATGGAGAGGTTTATTCTGGGATTAGCTGGAAAACCCTTAAGAAACAACACAATCATAGGTCATAGCCAGCAGGAGTTCACACCAAGGAAGCAACTGCTAAAATCCACAAGCTGGCTTCCTGAGGTGAACACTTCAGGAAGCCAGCTTGTGGATTTTAGCAAAGCTTTTGATGCTGACTCCCACAATATCCTTCTGGACATAATGCTTAATACACAGCAAGAGAAGTTCATAATATGTTGAGTGAGCAATTTACTGATGGGACTGGCTCAGAGTTGCATGAGGTTAAATCAGGCTTGTGATCAGTCACCAGTGCTATTCCCCAGGAATCAATTTTATGAATGGTGCTCTTTAATGTTTTTATACTCAGAACAAAGAAATCAAATGTACATTTATTTGTCAATGATATTAAACTAAAAGCAGCTGTAGACTCCATTGAGGGTAGAGGGGCTGTACGCAGAGATCTGTATAAACTAGAGGGCTGGACAATCACCAACCATATAAAATTTAATAAGAGCAAGTGCTGTATTTTCTACCTGGAATTAAGTAATCATGGTTGTATGTACAAAATGGAGGATAAGAGGTTGCAAAGCAGCTCTGCAGAAAAGTCTCTTTTTATTGATGACAAGTTGAGTCAGCAGTGCCCTGGCAGCCAGGAGGACCAACTGTGTTCAGGGCTGCATCAGGCACAGTATCACCAGCCAGGCAAAGGAGGGGATTATCCTGCTCTGCTCTGCATTGGGACAGCCTCACCTCAAGTGCTGGGGGCAGTTTTGGGTGCCACAATATAAGAAGGGCATCAAACTACTGGCGTGTGTCTAGAGAAGAGTGACTAAGATGTTGAACGATTTCAAGGGCAAAATATATGAGGAAAAGTTGAAATCACTTGTTTCCTCAGTTTGAAAAAGAGAAGGCTGAAGAGTAACCCCCATCACAGTCTACAACTACTTAAGGAGAGCAATGGAAGGCAAAATTTCTGTTCTTTTCTGTCTGGTGACCAGTAGTAGGAAACAAGGAATGAAGCTGTGTCAGGCAGGTTCAGATTGAACATTTGGAAAAATTTCTTCACTGAAAGGGTGATTGATGGGTGGAATAGGCTCCCCAGGTAAGTAAGTGGTCACAGCACCAAGTCTGATGGAGTTCAAGAGTTGTCTGAATCATGCTTTTAGTCATATGTTTTAGATTTAGGTAGTCCTGCAAGAAGCAGGGCGCTGAACTTAAAGATCCTTATGGACCCCTCTAAGCTTGAGATGTCCTGTGATCCATCCAGCTATGATCTCAAGGAAAAAGAGTGATATTATGAAATGCTGAAAGCTTATGTTTCTTGAGATGTAATACTTGATTTTGTTTCAGCATTTTGAATTTTTCAGAGTGTTTATTTTTTGTTCAGATATCTTGCCATCACACTTGAGTGACATAAAGGCTCTCTGTAGACTCTTCATGAATGTCTCTATAAAGACAGATTGTCCTCTTTTTGCCAGCTGTAAAGGTTACTGATTTTTGTCTCCTGCCACTGGTCGGTTATTCCTCTCATACTTTTTTTGTCATTCATTCTGAAACCCAATGAATTATGGAGGACTTGGGGGGATGATATTGCTGAGGGTAGCAGAGTAAAATTAGGAAAAGATAAATTGTTACTATGCTTTGAAGCTACAGCTTTTGCAAGAGAATTTCTCCAGGTGCAAGCTGCCCCATGAAATTCTTTTTGTCTTTTCTCTTTAACTTTCAAGGTCTTTGGTGGTTTATAGACCTCTTGAAGTTATGCATAGTCCAGGAGAGTGGTACTTTTGTTTAAGTCATAAGGAAAAACTAAAGAGAGACTTTTTTTTTTTTTTTTCTATCTGCATATCAGGAAGCTCAGCTAAATATCCTGGAGAACTTAAGCAAATAAGTTATGAGAAAAACTGCCCATCAAATACTGGAAATAGAATATTAGTCTTCAAGACCTGAAGTGTCTAGGAAAAGACCCACTGAGCAGAAGCATGGCCCAGCTCAGAGAGCTAGCTAACCAAGGACTAGACATCTGCCATTGCATTTCTATGCACTACAGGTTCCCCTGATTCTCCAGGACAGGTCAGTTACTTAGAAGAGGAAAACTAAGAGTATTGCTTTCATTTTTATTTCTGAAATGCTTGCCTATAATGATAAGGAATATAAATATTAACATAAATCTTCTTGTCAAGAAGAAAGGTCTGAATAGCTGCACTACTTGTGAACTTGCTCTCAACTTCAAGGGTGACTTCTAACTACATGTTGAACAATATATCATGATGCTACCAGGATAGCCAAAATCACAAGAACGAATATCCATGTGTAATTGTGAGAATCACGGAGTCTAGGAGTTAACGTGTCCTTGTGGTACTGAAACAGCTTCTCAATTTATAGAACTGGTGGCTAGTTCTTCTCAGCCTCTCTTCTCTCACCTCCTCAGAGCAGCTCTCTCAGTTTGATACACCTCAACCACTTCTTTTCCTGTTGTGCTGGGGAGCACCTGGGGGATTGTGTTGCTTGTATTTGAGAATAAAATGAACTGCTAATACTGACAGTTCTTTTTGCTGATCAACTTAGGTTTCTTTTAGTGAAATTTGCTGTGGTATCCAAGGATGAGCACCTTTGGCAGTCTGAAATGGGTGATAGTTCCATATAAGTTAAGACTTAGTGTAGAGAAAAGAGTCTAATTACTTATGACAGGGTCTTTTAAGTCAAAATGGCACTGAAAATACAGGTGTAACGATCTGGCATAAAGAAAAAAAAAAAGGAACACTCCTGATACTTAGATCAGAAAACCTGGCCTATTGGAATCCCACACTTAAAGAACAAAATATAGCCAGTATCGTATTTTGGGAAGAAGTCTCATGCTCTAATTGTTTTGATTATTAGTTTTATTCAGGGGAATGAGTCAAAAGCATCCTACTGAATGGAAGAATAATGAAGGAAATAGAGATATGAAAAAGAAAATTACTGCAAATTCCATCCCTTTGCTTTGGTTTAATAGTCAACACCATTGTTAGTCTTGAAATAAAGTCTTTAGAATCAATATAGATAAGTCTTTTGAGTTTTTATTCTCATGAAAATGTTCCTTTTTCTGATATTGTTTCAGCTCTCTATGTCTGAATTCTTTAACATATTGTCTATTAATATGACCTAGTATTCCACCTTGTTTAATTCCTTACATTTCCTCTTATTTGAAATTCGGTTACAATGCAGCAGAATACTGTGAACAGCAATAATTAAATCTTAAAATAAAGCATTTGCTATATCCCCGCAGGCATTTTTGTTAATATTTCTGTTCTGTTTGGAGCCACTTATATTCAGGTTATAATTCATAGCTTAGTGTCGAAGGTACATCTCAGAGACATATCAGTAAATGAAAGACACTCTCTGGCAAGAAAATCTGTGTTTTCCAGAAAAGCTTTTGAAGGATAAAATAAGGAGGAAGCAAAACTTTTTTTAACCCATCACATGTTTTATGACTGTCCTAAAAATGAGAACTGTCTACATAGAGAAGAAAAGTGATTACAGTTTTAGTCAAAAGTGCTTCTGACAGCATGATACTGTTGATTGTTATATGACTAAAGAAGATTTATTATGAACCTGGGAGTAATAAACTGCTCTTTCAACACTGCACACAGCAAACTCTGAATAATACGAATCTGCAGATTACGGAGTCATTGTCTATCGCATCAGATTTTGAGTACTGTAAAATACTTGACAAAACTTGAGACAACTGTGTTGTATAGTTAAGATGCGGTACAGGGGAGGAATTTTACTGGAACCAAAACGAACAGCTCTGTTTCACTAGTCTTAAACAGTAACATTCTGGAACAAAGACAATTTTTAATAATCCTTTCAGAAAAGAAGATGCATGCATACTGATGATAAAATTTTAAATCACTGCATTCAAATCTGAGCATCTGCCCAAGCCCTGAGCACACATGAGAAGCAGGGGGATATCAGGAGGGCCCAGTTTAGCTCTCTTTTCAGGATTAACTACATGAGCATATCAGGGCTTTTGCCACGTTGCTTGCTGACATGTTCCTTTTTGTCCCTGACACAGGAACAATGGGCTATAAGCCTACCACAGTGACAGACCTCATGCTGTGTTTCATATTAAAGACACTTCACAAACTTCCTTGGGCAAATGCCATTTTTCTATTTAAGATATTCAAAGATTTTGAGCTAATTCTCAGGGAAAAAAAGAATAGTTTTCTTACTCAATATTAAAATGCTTATTTTTTTGTAACTATCTTCTATATTTGACCTTTCCTAGACTGTTTTGAAGACATTAGCATTACAAGAAAAGCTGGCTTCCAGTGTGATTCCATAAACATAAGACCTGATTCATTAAAGCAGACTAAACTTTGTGGCACTTACAGTAAGACAGAGAGATGTCCAATCTGATTCCTTGTTTAAGAGACAACAAACAGAGAATCTGAAGGGAAAGGTGAGATTCTTGCTAATTCTAGGGCATTATTTCTACTGAAAAAGGCTGCAGGAAGTGTACAGTTGAAATAAATAAACACCTGCAAAACACAATCCTATTTTCACTCTAGATATTTATTGTGGTTTGACATTGGCCAAATGCCAGGTGTCCATGAAAGCCACTGGCTCACCCTCCCCTGTCACAGCTGGGCAAAGGAGAGGAAAAAAATTTAACAAAGTGTTCATTAGTTGAGACAAGACCGGGAGAAAACACTCCAATGGCAAAACAGGCTCAGCATAGAGGTACAAGGTGAATTTATTACGAAAAAAAATCAGAGGAGGATAATGAGAAGTAAAATAAGCTATTAAAACCACCTTTTCTTCCCCCAACCCTTATTTCCTCTCCACCGACAGCGCAGGGAGAGAGGGCATGGGGATTTTGGTCAGTTCATCACCCGAGGTTTTCTTTCACTGCTCAGGGAGAGGAGCCCTTCCCCTGTGAGGCTGTGTGGTCCCATCCCATTGAACACACTTCTCTGTGATCTTCTTCAGTGTGGCTCCAAATCTCAGGAGCAGCAGTCTTCCCAAAGCTGCTGCAATGCAAGTCCCTCCCATGGGCACACAGTCCTCCCAAAACTGCTGTGGAGTGGGCCACTTTTCCACAGGGTGCAGTCCTCCAAGGACAGGCTGCTCCAGCCTGGCAGCAAGGGCCCCCTCTCTCCACCACGTCTCCCACAGAATCACAGCTCCTCCAGGCATCCACCCACTCCTGGCAGTGGCACCTGCCCCATGGGGTGCGGGTGGATCTCCCGTGGATCCCCATGGGCTGCAGGGGCAGAGCTGCTGCACCATTGTCTCACTACAGCCTGCAGGGGAGTGTCAGCCTGGTGCTTGGAGCAGCTCCTCCCCCTCCTCCTTCACTGACCTTGGTGCCTCACATGTTCTCACCTCGTCCTCTTCTCTGGCTGGAATTAAAACTGCACCCCTACTTATGTTTTAATGTCTTCTTAAATATGTTATCACAGAGGCATTACCATCATCTCTAACTGGCCCAGTTTTGGCCACCAGCATGTCCATCTTTAGAGCCATCAGCCATTGGCTCTGCTAGACATGGTGGAAGCTTGTAGCAGCTGCTCACAGAAACCACCTCCATGGCTGCCCTGCTACCAAAAACCAGGCTGTGCCAAACCAAGGCAATATTCTAGTCAATCACAGTAGGACTAAAGGATTGAAAGAAAATAAAGTAGGACTAAAGGATTGAAAGCATGATGACTTAAGGTAGCTTCGTAAGTTGACTGAAGCTTTCTTCATGTAAACAATGCAGTGGAAACAGAGCCCAGGGTGGAGTCTATCTATCCCTTTGCTCCTAAGCAGTGAACCTCCATGTGTTAACTTTCAAGAGGCTGGTTTAACTTTTTGATATTTTGTATTCAAAGCAAGCAGAAAAACTGGGGTTCTTATTAAACTGTTTCAGCAGCACAGTTGTTCATCCTTCAGTGATATGTGGTTATAAGAAATACTTTATCGTTTAGAATCATAATGACAATATTTACAGCAACAACATCTACCTTAATTCTTTTTTATACTAATTGGATTATATCAACTATAATCTGGAAGACTAGGTTGTGAGATTAATCTTTGGAAAGAGAAAGATGAATAGCATGCTTAAATTGAATTTTATTTTTCAACCTCACCATACATATTATCATTACTTTTTGTTTCTGGCACATCCTCTAAAGTGTCTGCTGGAATGATTCCTGGTTTCTGCTTAAAAAAAAACCAAGCTAAACTCCATTATGTTTGCTTGTCCTAAGATACTTGGATAAAACTTGTCCTAAGTTTTGTTCCATTTGCTTCAAAATTGCTACAAATATTTTGCTCTTGCCAGGTAAAATGAGCTGTCAGAGCTCATTTTAGAGGGCAGTGGTCTCTTCACTGTGGTCCAATCAAACACCTAAATACATGTTCCATGTTGGCAACTTGGATGCAACAAATGTAGCATATTTAAATGCTCTGTTGAATCAGACCGCAGTGCTCTGCATGATCAAGCTCTAATACACAAGTACGTTTTGCAGATCACATTAGTATCACACAGAGGGTACATATGCACAGGCAGCTGTGTGAAAATATCAGCCTAGGCTTTGGAAAGACATGAATAAAAATTGACAGGTTTGCCTAGAATACCTGAACACCAGTTGTTTTTTAGGCAGCTATGATCACTGCTTAACTGGAAGGGAAAAAATATCTCTGAAACTGATGGCAAAATTTGCTTAACTCAGCATTTCACCGGAGGTTTCTTAAGAAGTCTACACTTGTTCTGCTTTTTACTTTCTCACTGCAAGCTCCATCTTCATTGAGGAATTAGTAAGCAGCTTTTATGGAATGACTTTGAAATTTCTCCTTGTGCAGCAAAATCTGTGGCTTTTTTTTTTGATCCAAAAAATAATTCACAGGGACTAAATAATTGAGTTAATCCTCTTATTTTTTGTTTATATTCCTCACAGCTGCAGTAATGACTCTAGCTGCTGATTAATTGAAAGTGAGCCCATCAGAGTTTCAAGTACTGCAAGGTAAAACTTTGACACTATAGCTGAAGATGTGTTGTGCAAGACACTACTTTGACTGTTTTGCTTCACCTAGTTTTTACTATTGCTCATAGTTGACAATTTTTTTTATTATCCTTGTTCACAAATGTAGCTTCTGTCCCAACAATGGCAAAATATATAAGCACTTCCAGTGTGAAAGTCTTTGTCAGATATGTCACATTTATACTATAGTGAAGGCCTTACCTTCAAGCCCCTGAAAATCACTTTTGATCAATCTGCAAACTCAAATATATCTATGTGAATTTATTTGTACTCTGTCTGTTTCCAGGAAATATTTACAAGACTTGAAATTCACTGTCTGTAAATATTAGCAGCAGTAAAGCAATCATTCCAGTATTCAGGGAAAGCCACTCCCAAAAAGGGAAGCAAGAAGTTTTAGAAGTAATTCCAGTTCATTTGGGAGAAAGACTCAAGACAAAAGGAATGTTTTATCTGCACCTTCTCAGTCTGGCAGGATGTTTCATAGACAGAGTTTGAGAGCTTGTGACCAAACTAGAAAACACACCAGATAAATTCATAGGTTCCTCACCTGCTAGGGCTATTTTTTCCGCCTTCTGTAGTCTCAGCTTATTTCTGCCCCAGAAGTTTTCAGCAGACAAAAGAAATTAAACTGACAATAAAAAAGAGTGGAGATAATTGCTGCCTGCTGCTTCTAAAGTGCAAAGTGGAAAAGAAGTTGTCATACAAGTAGCCCTGTGATAGCAAAGACTGTTGTTTCCCATGTTTAGTAGGACCCAAAGTGGAAAGGAGCCTTGTTTTACTCCCACATGAGAGGTAGGCAACTCTGTTTTGAAATATATTTTCCCTCCCAGAACTCTTTGGGTAGAAAGATGAGTGCTAGACACCTACCCACTGTTTCTGCCATAAGGTCAAAGTTGGATTAAGAGCTTTTCTACAGTTCATGAAATGTCTCTATCCAGATGTTTTCCTGGAAGCTCCAAAGCTCAGTCCTGACTGATTGCTACTCTAACCTATTTCCTATAATTAAATGTACCCTTCTGCTTTTCTCAAAGCTCCAGATAACTGAGTAGAGATGACACTCATGGGCTGGACTTCGTGCTGAATAGGAAAGCTGTCTAAGTGAAGTCTCAAGCAAAAGAAACAAAAGCCATTGTTGCTATTTGGTAGTTTCTGCTAGAAATAGCAGTGGAATGGAGTGATACATGCAAAGGGTATTTAAAATAAGTATACAGCTTGCCTCTGCACCTTCAGCTAAGGAAAGAGGTGACTGAATGAAGAGCTCAATGAAGATGCCTAAGAAGAGTTTGGCTTTCCCCATGGTATCTTCATAGAGAACCAAGTGCACACCTGGATGGTGAGTCACAGTTAACTGTACCAGGACAGGACTTTGGTGTGACTCTTTCTAAAGCACTTAATCTCTCATTCCGAGTAGTCCCTCCCTGTGCTTTGTGAGCATTGAGGAAGACAGGGAGACATGGTCCTACTGGGACACAAGGAATTGGGATTGGTAGAATTGTGCCTTTGAGGACTGGAGAGGGTTCTTCACGATAGCTCCAACCACTGTCTCCAAAGGTAGGGTTTTATTTGTTCTGCTGCAGAGTGGGAAGCAGATAGACCCATGTACCAGAGAACAGTTAGTCTCTCCTGCCCTTGGTTACACATAAGGATCTTTCTTCAAGGAGAGTGGGTCTCACACACTTTTCAATTTTTATTTAGTCTTTGCTTCCACCATGGCCAAGTTCTTAAGAAAGGGGAAATAAGCAAAATATCTTGTCTTCCAATAAGATGGGTGATAGGAAACTACCACATATATAGGAAGCTCCTGCTGTTGCACAGCCTAGCATTGCTGCTTTAGCATTCACTGGCAAGAACAACTGTTCCCTGCAGTCATCCCTCACTTGTTCTTTTGTTGACAGCAGATGGGAAGCAGGATAAGAAGACACACTGAAAAAGAGTAATTACATCCTTATCTTTGCTTACTCTTGATTTTTCTGCACCTTCTTTCATAAGAGTTGATTAGTTGTGCTGTGTCAAGCAGATGCTTTAAAGTAATCTATGGGAACACTCTTTTTTGCAGTTGGAGGTGGTTTACAATAGCAGAAAAAAGGAATTTCTCCACTGAGATGTACAGACAGACGCAAGGTTACGTTAATCAAACAGAAGGCATTCTGTTAGTGAACAAGATCTATGTGCTAGCACAGCCAGGCCATCAGAATCACAGAACGGCTGAGGCTGGAAGGGACATCTGAAGGTCATAGGATCCAATCCCCCATTTCAAGCAAGACCACCTAGAGCTGATTGCCCAGGATCATGTCCAGACAGCTGTTTTGTATCTTCAAGGATGGAGACTCTGCAACCTCCCTGGGCAGCCTGTGCCAGTGCTCAGTCTCCCTCACAGTAAATTGTGTTTCATGAAGGTCAGGAGGAATCTCCTGTGTACCAGTTTGTGTTTGTCATGGTTTGACATGGAAGTGAATTTTCTCAGGAAGTTTGGGTGAAACCAATCAGTGGTCAGGTTTGGATATTGGCCCTTGGAGTGACCACTGAGGGCATGGATATGCCTCTGAGAACACAGGGGGTTAAAAGCAAGAGCTCCTAGTGGAACTCTCTCTTTGGTTCTGGTCAGAGTGCTGTGCAGGCTCTCCCCTGCCCAGCCACAGGCTGGGTGGGGGAGGGGAAGCCATGTGGCCTGGGAGAGGTAGGCCAGGGGCTGAAGGACTGGAACTGGGTGGACCCTCTGCGGACGGAAGGGTGGAGAGAAACTGAGATGCTTTTGTTCCCCCCCGCCCCAGAGGGAAAGAGACAGAGAGCCTGACGGCACCTGGAATTTGCCAGCAGAGGAGAAGGAGGAGGTGGGGGGAAGGTGCCAGCCATGGAAGTTGGAGTCCTGGGCAGAGATTTCAGCCGTCCGGGGAGTCGGAGACTTTTAACCCTTTCCTGAGAAATGAAAGCTTTTTGTAATATTACTCCTCTTGGATTTGAAAGAGAAGAGAGACAGCCTGGGACCTGAGAAGTTAGAAGAAGAAATTCTAGGTGGGAGGAGATGATGGAGTGGCTTGTGGCTGGACTTTTCTTGTTAGCCATATACTGAACCAATTCCTCCTGCAACATAGCCTGCATTTTTAGGGGGATGCAATGGCAAGCCAAGAGACCTGCTTCAGTGACTACCAGCACAGGAATGGAGTGAACAGAGAAGAGTTGAGGAGGGCGTGGTGATGCCCTCTGTCTTCAGGAAGAAGATGATCTCTATTCTCAAGACACTGGCCCCAGGGGAGGAAAAATGGTGGGGGGGGACTGTGGTCCCAAAATGAAAAGCTGAACTGTTGTTTCTTTTGGTCCTCGGCAAAGCATCCTTAAAGGAGCCCTATGAGCAGTCTGTCCATGCACGGTGGTGAGAGCACTGTGACACAGAAAGGAGAGTGTCACACTGGCAGATTTTCTCCAGACGGTTGCCATGTGTGACATGGAAACACAAGAGGTGGCAGTTGTGTTTCCTGGGGGTCTATGGTGCAAGAGAGAAGCCTCTGTCCCTTGGTGGACTGAGTATTGATATCTGAAGGGTGAAGATTTGATTGAGGGTCCAAGTTGTGTCTCAGTGTGGTTTGTTGGAGTCTGGGTGGCAGGAGGAGGAATGTTTTGGAAGGTTTTCATTCTGAATTTTGAGTGTCTTTTATTATAGTAGTAGGATAATAAAGTTTTTTTCCTTTGTTTTTAAGCTTTGGCCTGCTCTGCTCTGTTCCTGATTGCATCTCACAGTACTTATTTGGGGAAGGTGTATTTTCATGGGAGCATTATGCCAGTGTCAAACCTTCATAGTGTTTGAATGTCCAAATTAAGGGTGTTCCTTGGACTAATCCTGCAGGCCACAACTTACCTGGAGCTAAGTGTAAGCATAAGTATTTTGATGTACCAGCATGAGCAAAATAATTTGATATCTTAATTTTGGTGAAAGAAAAGTTGAAAGAACTATCTACCATGCTAGGAGAAGAGAATGCCAGATAGGTTTGGCTGAGAAACAGTGTCTTCTCTGTATGGTTCAGTCTAAAACATCTGGAGGCTGACCAAGATTGCTTTGATTTCTGTAAACTACAGACTAGTGAGTGCTCCTATTGGCAAAAAACTTGCATCTTAAAGTGTATTTTCTTTGTCATCTCCTGGAGATGCATATTTAGTTTGCATGTAATTTTGGTGTGGTGATCTCAGGGTAATATGAAGGATATGTGTCATATTTTAGAAGGTAAAGGCTCAGGCTTTATGTTTACAGTATGCAAACCTCCCTCCAAAATTAGGCAAAATCTAGGGAAATTATAGAAATGCATCCACTTTACTTCCAGAAATACCAGCAAGTCTCCTTCACAGGAGACTTCACTGATAATGCCTGGTGCAGGGCAATAGCAAAAAGAAGTCCTGCACAGGGCAGATTTGCAAAACCCTGAAGTGCATCATCAGCTTTGAACAAGTAAATCCTGTGGCATGCTGCACTGCTTATCAATATTCAGAGTTATAACATCAGGGGGGCATACAACAGACAAGGGCATACATATGCATCCCGTACAGACTGGCACAGACGTGCTGTTTGTAGAGGTCACCAAAAGCAATTTCCTCATGATTTCTAATTTAAAGGTACATTCCTTTAGAGAATAATGAGAATGAAATTACCCATCACCATGTGTCCATTCTGTCTCTTCCCACCTGGCTACTTTTTAGTACAAAAAATGGTGAAATTTCTCATGCATACAGTGGCCAGATGTGCTTGACCTGACCTGTGAGGGTATTTGAAACTGAACTGATTTTTCTGATAGTGTGAAAGTTAAATAAGGTTTATATGGGGACTCAAAACACCACTGAATTGGAACATTTTTATGAAATACAGGCTGACTTTAATTTTTGTCAAACGCTGATTGCAGATGGACCAAATACTTTTTTTTTTTCAGATAGTGAGCCCAGGTCCATAATTTGCCTCTAGATTTTACACATTTTAGAAACTGAAGATGCTCAGATCTATATTTTGATTGAATGCTACCACTAACTGCAGTAGTTCCCTTCAGAAGGCACCAGAAAAAGAAATATTAATTGTGATAAACAGGTCTCCTACTGAATAGTAGCAAGAGAATGCCACTTTTTTTTCAGATCTGTTTGAAAAATAGCATACAGTGTAACATCATTAGTAAATAGTCTAAATTCTTCAATTTTAGTCACCCAGAAACTTACTGTTTCATGGGAAAAAAAACACCAAACCCAACCTTGCTTTGCTAAGGAATGTCCTTTATACACACAACATATTAGAATAAGTTCAAAGTTCAGTGGGTCCAGCTGCTTGTTACAGAATGAACTGCAAGCTGATATTTTTTTGACTTTATCATGAGAATGCAAAGATGCCTGCAAGAGTATCTTTTAAGATTCCTTTAAACACAATTATGCCTTCTTTATCTGTGAAGCAGGATTTTGGAAAGGGATGACTTCTCTGTGTCGATAAAGACATCTATTTCCCCCCATTATTCTGCTGTTGAAGAATATAGGGGAAATCAAGAAGGGTGCATGCTATAATGACAAAGTTGCCATGCAGGCTTCTCTTTTCATTACTGGTGGCAGCAGCTGTACCAGAAGTTGCTTCCTTTTCTGAAAGACAGGATTTGTTATAGCAGCAGCGTATTATACCACCAGAAAACCTGTCATCCTAAATTGGTTTGCTTAGCTAGGTAAAAGTAGAAATTGGTTAAAAGGGAAGGGAGTGAGAGAGATACGGCTCCTCATTTTTTGCTGCCACACGTTTTGTATAAAGACAGAGATAATGACACTGGCTCACATATATGCCACTGGCAGCAAGTGCTTAGATGAGTGGGGCAGTTAGCACCCTGCAAGGACAAGCCCTGTTCTTGTACATCTGTCATGGTTTGGCACTGGTGCAATGCTAGCGCTCCCATGAAAATACACCTTTCTAAATAAATGCTGTGAGATATTATTAAGAACAGAGCAGAGTAGGCTTAAGCTTAATAACAAAGGAAAAAAAAAACTTTATTAAACTATTACTACAGAAAACACACGTACTAAATCTAGGATGAAGACCCTCTAAAACACCCCTCCTCCTCCCAATCTCTAAAACAACTACTATGAAACGTCACCCGGGATTCTTGATCAAATTATTACCTTTCAGATAATCAATACTCAGTCTATTAACAGAGAGAGAAGTCTTTCTTGCACCATAGACACCCGCAGGAAACAGAGTTGCCACTTCTTGTGTTTCTATGTCATACCTGGCAACCATTTGGAGAAAATCTGCCAGTGTGACACTCTCTTTTCTATGTTACAGTGCTCTTACCACTGTGCATGGACAGACTGCTCATAGGGCTCTTTTAAGGATGCTTTGCTATGGACTAAAAGAGACAACAGTTTGTCTAGGAACAGAGATCATCTTCTTCTTGAAGACAGAGGGCATCACCATCATCCCCCTAGCTTTCATTTGCTCTTGCCATTCTTGTGTTGGTAGTCGCTGAAGCAGGTCTCCTTGGGTCACCACTGCATCCCCTTAAATGCAGTCTCTATTGCAGGAGAATTTGGTTTAGTCTGTAGCTAACAAGAAAAGTCTAGCTAAAAGCTACTCTATCATCTCTTCCCACCTGAAAATTTTTTCTTCTAACATCTCAGGTCCTGGACTGTCTTTCTTCTACTACAAATAGAGGAGGAGTAATATTTTACAAAGCCCTTATTTCTCGGAAAGGGTTAAAAGTTCAGACTCTTTGGATAGCTGAAATCTCTGCTCAGCATTCTTGACTCCCACGCTGGGCATCTTTCCCCCCCCTTTTCTGCTTCTCCTCTGCTGGCAAATCTCCAGGTGCCATCAGGCTCTCTGTCTCTTTCCTTCTGTGGGGGGAGACAAAGGCATCTCTGTTTCTCTCTACCCTTCTGTCTGTAGGAGCTGGCTCGGTTCCAGACCTTCAGCCCCTCGGCCTACCTGGACAAGGCCACATGGTTTCCCCTCCCCTGCCCAGCCAGGCTTTAAACACAATTATGCCTTCTTTACTAATTATGCCTTCTTTAAACACAATTATGCCAGGCTGGGCAGGGGAGAGTCTGCACTCTCTGACGACTGGAACCAAAGAGACAGTTCTCCTGGGATTTCTTGCTTTTAACCCCCTGTGTTCTCAGAGGCGTGTCCATACCTTCAGTGGTCACTTCAGGTGCCAATATCTAAACTTGACCACTGATTGGCTTGACCGAACTTCTTGAAAAAAAAAATTCACTTCCATGTCAAACCATGACAACATCATACATAGGCACCGACCAAAGCTGTCTGAGTACACACTGCTTCCTCACAAATGGTGTGTTTTTTCCCAGTCATACCATTTGGCAACTTTACTGGGATGTCTTCTGTGTGCACTGAGGCCAAATGGGAAGAAGCAGCTCTCAGGGATTAGCAGGAGTCAAGCTTGTGTAGCCTCAGAACTCTCCATCACCTATGGGGAGACAGCGATGCCCCTGACACCCTCTTGTAGCTATGTCTGACAGACTGGCAATTCCTTGCAGAAATGTAAAGAAGGTGGTGTGCTGCTGTGGAGAAGGTGCTGACATTGAAGTGATAACTGATATTACATGCTAAGGGGTTGTTTCCTGTGTAAGGGGAATTGAACACACACTGAAGAGAAAGAATTACTTCAGAAGACTGTGGTAATACAATGTCCGTTCTTGTGAGCTGTGCAGGATAATAGTATTTTTCATTTCCACAGTCTCCATAGCTCCCAGTCATAACTGATGTTACCACAAAGTAAGAAAAAGAGAGGATAGGTATAATTTCTTTTTTAGTTCACTTCCTATTTCAGCTTCTAAAACTGAGCTGTTTTCTATAATCTCTTTCTTAGTGTAATGGCCTTTTGAAACACAATTAGAAAACAATGCAGGCTTTTTGTGTATTTGCTTGTCCAAATAATGCAATTCATACTGGGACCACTGCTCTTTCATATCTTTATCAACAACATGGACAGTGGGATCAAGGGCACCCTTAGCTAGCTTGCCACCAACACCAAGCTGTGTGGTCTAGCCAGCAAATGTGCACTTGCAGTCTGCAAGGCCAGATGTATCCTGGGCTGCATCCAAAGCAGGGTGAGGTAGGGAATTCTGCCCCTATTCTCCATGCTGGTGAGATCCCACCTGGAAACCTGTAAGCTCTGGGGTCATGAACATAAGAAAGATGTAAACCTGTTGTAGTGAGTCCAGAGGCCACAAAGAAGATCAGAAGGGTGGAGGACATCTCTAATGAGAGAAGCATGACAGAGTTGCAGCTGGTCTGCTGAAGCAATGGGGAACAAAGACACATGGACCTCCTTGCTTGCTCTGAAGGAGATTGTTTATTGTAATGAACTGAGCCTTTTTATACTCAAAACTTACTGAAACTTAACCAAAACTTAACCAACAAGCACACACTGGTTGCCTGCCACTGTGGTATCACTGTTCACATGTCCCTTTACCCAAACAACTCTGATCATGTGGTATCCACACATCTCCCCAGCTAAGCGCTGCTTCACGAGGTGACTATCAGCTCACTTTCCGGCCATCCAACCTGCAGCTGAACCCTTTCCAGAGTGCTTTTTTGTTAACAAAAGTGAACACAAGTGAACAGGATTTAATAGGATTTAAAGGTGAAAAGGTCCTTGTCCTGTGAGGCTTTTCTTATTTCCCACAGAGTGCCTAGAGGAGGTCAAGGGAGATATTATAGGAACCTTCCAGTATGTAAAGAGGGCAAAAAGAGAGCTAGAGAGTGACTCTTTACAAGGTCATATCCTGATAGATCAAAGTAGAACAGCCTTAGGCTGAAGGAAGGTAGATTTAGATTAGCTATTAGGAGGAAATTCTTTACTGTGAGGGTAGGGATGCACTGGCACAGGTTACGCAGAGAAGCTTCTCCATCCCTGGAAGTGTTTAAGGCCAGTTCAACAGGCCTTTGTGCCACCTGCTCTAGCGCAAAGTTTGCCAGCCCGTGGTAGGAGGATTGGAACCAGATGACCTTCAGGGTCCATTACAACTCAAACTATTCTATGAATCTATTATTTGGATGCCTCAGTTAAGTATGTTTTCTGCTACACAGTGATGAAATGGTTCCTAAGCTGAATCTAGAAGTTGAAGTGTAGGTGACATAAGAACATTCACTGATGGCACTATTTCTATTCACAGTTTTTATCCATGTTCAACATACTGCCTCTGCATCTCCCAAACAAGATTTCATTCTCATTGGATTAGGTCTTTAAAGATACACAGGATCTGCCTGTATAGAATCTGTGGTCTAAGTAGTGAAGAAAAGCTGTTGGAAATGAGGGAAAACTCATTTAACTATCCATAAAGACAGAATTAGGAGCACAATATTCTATCTTGTCTTCTGAATTTTATGCAAAGTCCTTAATTTCTCAAGGTATACATTTAAAGAGTTATATATTAATATCCTCCCATGTTTTGGAGCTCAGAATGTCACTCACATAAATTCTGCCTGGAAGATACATATTGCTTAATAGTTGGATTAATTTTTAATCTGCCTTTGAAAAATATTAATGTTTTTTTCCCTATACTTCTCAAAAGCAATATTCCAGCAAAATGTCTCAAAGAAAAAAGGAATGGGAATGCTTACCTTTGAAAGCAACATCTTATCATCGTTTATTGGAACTGTCAAACTTTTTCACAAGGCTCATATTTCTTTCTCTGACTGCTTTATTAATGCTGGTGTCACTCAGCATTTATAGGAAGACTAATTTCTCAGCATTCAGTAGCTGCCTGAACCTTTTGAACCTGATGTTACACCATGATATTCTTTGTATTGCTGAATAAGAATCACAGCCTTTCCAGAAGCTGTGAAAATATTTGAGTATCTATTTAAGGTTTAAAGAAAAACAGTTCTATCTAAAGTAGAAAATGAAGAATGAAATCTGTTTTATCCATAATGTTATATAGACTGAAAAGCCTTCTGGTTTCCTTCTGAAATTGTCTAAAGTTTTTGCTGTCTGTCTTGAAAGTACAGCCACTTCACTAGGATTATTTTGATAATTGTTCACCATTTGAGTAGGCTGAATTAAAGCTAACGCTTATTTTATTCTTTTGTTACTTTGCCTCTAAGTGCTTTACTTTGCAGGCTTAATGTTCTTTAAATGTAGGAGGATGATGGATGAAGCTTAGTGACATACTTGCATACATATGCAAAATGAGCAATCTATGATCCTTAAATTAGGGTCCCGTTCCCTTGATCCAAAAGTGTTGGGTATAATTCAATTGATTTTTTTTTTTCTTCAGCATTTATAAAAAAAGTAGTATTCAGTTTCCAGCACTTCTATATTTGCCTTGGTGAGACAACAAAAGGAGGACACTTTAACCCAAACCAGGCACGTTTAAAAAGAAAAATTAGTTGATGCTATGTTTTAGTGTGAAACAGTCACAAATCAAATCAAGCCTGCACAAATAATTTATACTTCAGTTAGAAAATGCTGACCTGAATCATGCAGCTGGCTTTAATGTACACAAAAGTGTAGTTGTTATGAGACCAAATTGAGACAATAATTATAGCACATTGTTGAAAGACCATGTGTGTGTCTCAGACTTGCTGTCAGTTGTGCACTTTGAGAAGAATGGGAAGAAACAGCTCTCCTTGTGTGTTTTAATTGGGTAACCTCACACATGGCAGGAATGGCTTTCTATTTTCACATAACTTATAACTGTTTCTTATAACTGGCCTGCATGATGCTAAGGTCATATCTCCCAGAGTTCGACAGCTGCTGGTTAGACAGCTCGGAAAAGAGCCTCAAGAAATCAAGATTAGGAGTAGTCTTCTTACAAATGAGAGCCTGGTTAATATTTCAGCTAGCAAAAAAAGGTCAGTTGCCTGTCATGCTGGAAATCAGTGGATTCTGGAGATCGTGTTGTTTGTCACATTTAATGAGTTAGTGAAGATAGCCTCTCTGTGCAAACTCTGCTGAGGACTTTCACCTCAGTGATTTTGATCATTAATAATTCAAAGTGATCTGAGAGAATCTGTGTTGCCATAAAGACATGGCTGGCCTTAGAAAGTATAACACATGTTGTGAGTTGCCTCATTCCCTAAATATATGGATGAGGCTGGCATTGAGCAGCCTTCTGGAGATAGTGGCATGGGCATCTGGTTGAAGGTACTTTCTCATCATGCTATTGAAACTTGAATAAAAACTCTTTAATGCCTCATAGTTTCAAGATGGACATGAGAGAAAATGTTACCTAATCATATAGATGATACTAGTCCACCCCTTTCTGAAGTGCCATGCCATTTGCATCCTTTCACGAAAAATGAAGGTGATGCATAGAGTTATTTACCCTCAAAGTAAATAACTCTTACTTTTGCTCAAAGGAAGAGCAGAGATGATGAACAACATAGCACCTAAAAGAGAAGGTGCTTAAAGGTGGGATTATTTAATTCTGATCATGAAGCAGTATCTGACTTCGTTCATCTATTAATGCATTAACATCAAAATCACTTCAGGGGTCTGCCTACTTAAGTGAGACCCTTCTCAGACTGCTAATACTTTAAACTAGGAAAGTTTTGAAAACTGTGCAAAACCTTCATACCCAATATCATAATATAGAACCTTGAGGAGGAGATAACATTAATGGTTGTAAATGTAGACCAGATAAAAGAAAATAGAACTTCATGATAATCATAATGGAAACAGAAAACTTATTGCTTGGTCATAATCAGGTCAAATACTATCTCTGGAATTACAAAATTACATATATGTTTTATGAGTACTGATAATATCTTAATTGTGTGAGCTAAAACAAAGATAACTATCTCCTGCTTCATGTGATGGCTAAGGGTATCTCATGCATCGTGGTAAAGAACAGGCATCTGTGCTGTGGGATCACTCTTTATTGAATCAGTGACATTTATAGACAAATTTGTCTTTTTACTGGCTAATTGTTCCACTTCTGCCTTGATCCATCTGAGTCAACAGAAGGTTGATTGCAAGGTGACAACTAGTGTAATGGAAATGTAGATTTCTAAACACCTTTACGTAGCACTCTTGTTGCAGGCATCCTTTTATACTAGTCAGTTAATATGACCCTTGCTCCTTCATCTGTAAATAGCACCAACATCATAGCTGTTTTCGCAAGGAGGTTAGTATTTTCATTTTGCAAAGTTATTCTCATTTATGATCATAGAATGATTTGTGTTGAAAGTGATTTTTAAATGTCATTTAATCCAAACCCCTACATTGATCAGGGACATCTTCAACTAGATCAGGTTGCTCATAGCCAAGACCAACCTGACTGTCAATATTTCCAGGGATGGAACATCTACAACCTCTCTGGGTAACTGGTTCCAAGTGTTTAGGGAATCACAGAATACTTAGGTTGGAAAAGACCTATAAAATCAATGAGTCCTACCTTTAGCTGATCACCAACTTGCCAACTAGACTAGAGCACTAAGTGCTATGTCCAGTTGTTTCTTGAACACCTCTAGGGATGCTAACTTCGTCACCTTCCTGGGAAGTCCATTCCAGTGCTTGCCAACCCTTTCCATGAAGAAATTCTCCCTGATGTCCAGCGTGAACCCCCTCTGATGCAGATTCAGGCTGTGTCCTCTCATCCTGTCGCTGGTTTCCTGGCAGAAGAGGTTGAACCCCACCTTGCTTCTAAACTTTTCTCCAGCCTTGTTGCCCATCTCTGGACATGCTCCAGCCCCTCAATGTCATTCTTGTAGTGAGGGGGAACTCACTTGCAGAACTAGACACAGAACTTGAGGAATGGCCTTACCAGAGCCAAGCACAGAGGGATGATCACTGCCTTCATCCTACTGGCCACACTGTTGCCAGGGGTTAGGGTACCACTGGCCTTCTTGGCCACCTGGGCACAGCTGGCTCATGTTCAGCAACTGTCGATCACCACTCCCAGGTCCTTTTCCCCTGGGCAGTTTTCCAGTCATTCTCACTGTAAAAAATCCATCCTTATATCTAGTTGGAATCTATCTGCTCTTTGGATTAAAACAATTACTTTTTTTTCCTGTTTCTGCAGGCCTTATCAAAAGTCTGCTCCATCTTATCCACCTTGGGTACCAGAAGGCTACAATAATGCCTCCCTGTACCCTTCCCTTCTCCAATCTGAAAAACTCCAGCTATCTCAGTGTTTCTTCATATGAGAGGTGCTTCATCTTGCTGATCATTTATGTGGTCCTCTTCTGGACCTGCTCCAGCAGCTCCATGACTTTCCTCTACTGAGGATCTGGCAGCTGGATACTGTAGTCTGCTGGTATCTCACTAGAGCAGAGCAGCAGAAGCTGCTCACACTACTTTGGATGCAGCCCAGGACACGTTTGGCTTTCTGGGCTGGGAGTGCCCATGGCTGGGTCATGTCCAGCCTCTCACCCACCAGCACCCCCATGTCCTTGTCCTTAGGGCTGCTCTCCACCTGTTCATCCCCCAGCCTGGACTGATACTAGGGGTTGGCATAGCCCAGGTGCAGCACCTTGCACTTTGTCTTGTTTAACATTATGAGGTTCTCATAGGCCCACATCTAGGCTTGTCCAAGTCCTCCCTCTGTATGCCATCCATTCCCTCAGGCATGTCAAATGCAACACTCAGATTTGGTGTTAGCAAATTTGCTGAAGGTGCACTAGATAATGCCTATTTCTATAATGACTTGCTAAGAAACATTAATTTTTATATCAGCAGTTGTGGAACGGGATTCTTTCACTTCCTGTTCTTCTCCCAGCTCTTTTTGCCCTGTAGAGTGAGGGTGCCCTCTACTGAACCCTATCCATGGGGTGATAGAAATTTAGAGAATGGGTCTGAATAACAGAGCGAGACTGCATGCTAGAACTGCTGTTGCATCCTGATTGTATACTGACCTCATCCCATAGCAGAAGATTGCCTTGCAGGTTCAAAAATAATTCTCAGTCTGGCCAACAGAACCCGAACAGTCTTCTTTGAGTGTGTGTCAGAGCACACATTAGATGCATGCCAATTTCTAGGCAGCTTTGCTGCTATAGCTTTGCAGCAGAGCAATATTTTCCCTGCCTACAAGCATAATCCGGGTGATGCTAAGGCCAGGCATATTATTCTTCATACCATCAGTTATTCAGAAAAGGCTACACTGGTTCTAACTGAAAGTCTGTTAAAAACAATAGAGATATGTTCAGGCTGCCCTGATCTATGCATGCTGACATCAGTAGCATATCAAAAGCATAGAAAAGAATGCTGTGGCCTGCATGTCCTAAATTTGATCTGGCCTGAGCAGTGGGATATCCATTTGAACAGCACTGGTTAGTGACATACTGCAGAATGTCTTTTTTCTTTTGCGTGTCTTCCCAAGAAAGTGTGGACGTGAAATTGGGTCAGACAGTTTTACATGGATCATCCAGAGTAGAATATAACGTCTACTTCTTTTGAGGATGTACTATATCTGACATGCTTCATAGCTAGATTGTTTCTTCTCTGTATAGTGGAAGGCTGAATCTTCCTAGCATATACTGGGTGACAGCACTGAAGGGCTACTGCTGAGCCACTACTGAGCTCTTCTGCCTGTCAGGAGAGTTTTTGTTGTAATACACTATTTGATATTTGCCACTCACCTATCTCATTGCAAATGTACCTGAAAATAAGAAAAACTGCCAGACTTTTCCAGCTGCTATTGTGCAAATGTTAGTGACTGGAGGTTCTCTTTGAGTATTTGCCCTCTTTAAAAAGCAAATTTTAAGACATTTCCTTTCTCCATCTCTCAGCTAATTAGGTGATCTTCTCTTCCACTTCTATTTGTAATAGTTCCAAGCATATTTCTCTTTTTGTAAGATCTCATGCTCAATAATTGCACATCAGTTTCCTTAGGACTTCAATAGGCCCTACTTGCCTATTGAATTTATTACTTTTACTGACTTTTAGGGCATGTCTGCAATTACTTTGGTTGAAATGGATCGTAAAGATCATCTCATTCCAGTGCACCTGCCATGGGTAGGGACACCTTCCACTAGACCAGATTGTTCAGAGTTTTGTCCAACAATTCCAGGGATGGGGCATCCGCAACTTCTCCAGGAAACCTCTGCCAGTGCATCACCACCTTCACAGTAAAGACTTTCTTCCTCATATCTAATCAAACTCTTCCCTTCTTCAGCTTAAGGCTATTTGCCTTCGTCCTATCTCTATTTGCCCTTGTAAAAAGTCCTTCTCCATCACTATTGTAGCCCTCTTTGGTACTGAAATGCCTTTGCAAGGTCTCCCCAAAGCCTTTTCTTCCCTGTGTTAAACAGCTCCAACTCTCTTAGCCTGTCTTCACAGCAGAGGTGCTACAGCCATCAACTTCATGTCTCTCTGAACTTGTTCCAACAGGTCAACATCTTTTCTATGTTGATGACTCTAGAGCTGGATACACCACTCCAGATGGGGTCTCACAAGAGCCAAGAAGATGGCAAGAATCACCTCCCTCAACTCCTGGCGATGGTCCCTGTGATGAAGCCTGGGACATGACTGGCCTCCAGCTTCTTACCACAAGCATCCCCAAGTCCTTCTCTTCATGATCCATTCTCCACCCAGCTTGTACTTGGGATTACCCCAACTCAGGTGTAGGACTTTGTATTTGGTCTTATTGAACTTCATAAGATTCACACAGGCCCACCTCTCCAGCCTGTCCAGCTCTCTCTGAATGGTGTCTTTTCCCTCCAGTGTGTTGACAGGACCACACGGCCTGGTGTCAATGACTAACTTGCTGAGGATGCCCTCAATCTCGCTGTCTGTGTCACTGACAGATTTTAAACACTGATGGTCCCAATACTGGGCCCTGAGGAACAGCAACTGCCACTGGTCTCCACTAAAGTTGTTGACTGCATTTCTTGGAGTAAGACCATCCAGCCAATTTCTTATTTGGATAAGAAATTATCCAACAACTTATCCAACAACTGCTCCATCTGAAAATCCATGTGTCTCCAGTTTAGAGACAAGCATGTTATGCAGAATGTTGTCAAATGCTTTGTGCAAGTTCAGGTAGATGGCATTTGTTGCTCTTTCCTCATCCACCACTGCAATAATCTCATAATAGAAGGCTACTAAATTTGTCAGACACAATTTGCCTTCAGTGAAGCCATGTTGGCTGTCACCAATCATGTCATTATTTAGATGGTGTACTGCTAAAAGGAGTAAAATGTTGAAATGCACTATCTAAACTAAAAAGGAGAGAACACAACCAACCTTGTGGATGGGTAACTTTAAAAAATGGAAAATAGAGCATTTATGGAATTATTATCCATTCTTTTGGTCACTGGTCCTTTTCTGACCACATTGCACTGACTATATCTATCACACTGTTTTCTGCTTAATGCATTTACATATTTGCATGCATTAGGTAGCCATCAGTAAGCAGGAACTTTGACAAACTGTGCAGTTTGACCGCTTACCGCTGAATAATGGCTTATGGAGAAATCTGACAAGAAATGTAAAAATAAGACAGTGCCTTTGCTCTTCTTGTCTTCTTCTTTTGTAATCTTAAGTTGTAATCTTAAGCAACCTTTCTACTTTGGGACCTTTCTTGAATCTAAGCATAAAGGTACCCTTGGGTTTTATCTACCTTTCACCTTTTAAATAAGCTTCACACCCATTGTTAGAAAAACTGCAAAAAGCCAGCTTAAGTATATTCCAAACCAATTTGAGACACTTCTTGTGCCAACACTCTGCTTTTCCCCAAACAATTTTATTCTTCGCCTGATGTTTAGCCCCTGTCAATTTACAGATAGTGAAGATACCCTCTCGAGTCTTTGTTTTGCTAAGCTAAACAACTCCAATCCTTCAGTCCTTTTAGCTCAGGCAGACCTGTTTCATTGCCATATTTCTTTCCAATTTAATTTCAGTCTACTTCAAGATTGCTGCCCAGAACCAAACACAAGAATTCATCAGTATCCTTGTGCAGTGCTATTTTCTTGCTGTTACTCATAGACTTTCAGTCTCAGTTGGTTTACATAGAGGACAGCTAAGACAAAATATAACCCTGACAATACTAGCCTTCTGTGTTAACAAAGAGAAAAGCAATAACTCCTCCAAATCATCTTATTGTGCTATAGGACATTTCTGCAGATGAACAAGCACAGCAAGTGTTGGGAGTCAGTAACATGCTCCTGCATTCATTATAAGTGTTGCTCGTTCATGGGCACTTCAGAGCATCTGCACTGTGCTGCTCATATATGAATTTTATTGGCCCTCTCCTGTTTTGGGAGTCCAGATATAGACCATGTCTCAAGTTCTAGCTGTTATGCATAGTCTTTTGATCTGGAAAGGGTCTGGAGATGTGCTGCCTCTATGGCAGTTTGTGTCTGGTACATGACCTTTGGCTCAAGATCCTCCTGATTGCAGCACTGCAGCCTGCTGCCAAGCCATCTGGTTCAGTTTTCTTGGACTATCTCTCAATGGGACTCTTCTGGTGAGCTATACTGCAGAAGGAACTCTGGATAAGGACAGTGCCTTGCACAGTAGCTTCGCTTCCCCTTCCTGTCCTCAGCTGCTGCTTCCATGAATGTGCATGCCTTCCTGCTCTTCCTTGCTTTGCCCTCCTGCATGTGCATAGGCTGGGCCAAAGTCCTGGTTGCAGGTGCATGGCAAAGCACTCACAGCCACTTCTTGTAAATGACTTACTAGGTGACATAAAAGACATCTTAAAGGTCCCAAGATGTTTGTAAGCAGCATCAACCAATCAATCAGAGGATGTGTCAGACATTTGCATTATGAAAAATGGATATTTCTCTCTGAGCATCAGTAGCAGGAATAAAAATATGATAACAAAAGAAGTCTCCAGGGAGACGTGTCAGTCTTCAAGTATGTAAAGGGGTGTCATGGTTTGACACTGGCACAATGCCAGCGCCCCTATGAAAATACACCTTCCCAAATAAATGCTGTGAGATGTTATCAGGAACAGAGCAGAGCAGGCCCAAGCTTAATAACAAAGGAAAAAAAAAACTTTATTAAGTTACTACTACAGAAGACACACACACTAAATCCAAGATGAAGACCCTCTAAAACACCCCTCCTCCTCCCAATTTCCAAAACAACCACCATGAAACATCACCCGGGATTCCTGATCAAATTACCACCCTTCAGATAATCAATACTCAATCTATCAAGGGAGAGAGAAGTCTCTCTTGCGCCATAGACACCCCCCCCCCCCCCCCCCCCCCCCCCCCCCAGGAAACACAGTTGCCACACCCTGTGTTTCCATGTCACACATGGCAACTGCCCGGAGAAAATCTGCCAGTGTGACACTCTCCATGTCACAGTGCTCTCACCACCGTGCATGGACAGACTGCCCATAGGACTCCTTTAAGGATGCTTTGCCATGGACCAAAAGAGACAAGAGTTCAGCTTCTCATATTGGGACCTCAGTCCCCCCCATTTCCCTCTGGGGCCAAGGGTCCAACAACTTCTCCTTTTTGGGACAACAGAATAGCAAGGCATTTCCTTCAGGTAAGTGTTGACAGGACTCTACATAGCTCTGATGGGAGAGAGCTACTAAATACACTGTTTTTGGAAAGGTGGGAATGCTGTGTTACAGATAATTCAGTATATACTTCTAAAAGCTAAAACGTGTATTTATTACCTTCAATTTCATGTATAGCCATCTGCCACCAATTCTTTAAAACACGTTTTTCACAATGAGATATTCCCACCCTGCAAATCTTTCTGCTATTATGTTATACGGAAATAGAACAAGTGATATGTTGGCTGTTTCTGTGTAATTTGACCCGTGGGTGTTCAGTGTACATGTATACAAAACCATTTTCATTAATGACTCATGCTTACTGCCCTTGTCTTTGAATATGCTGTTGCCCCAAGCAGATGGATATTGTTTCATCTGGATACTGTTTCAGAAAAAGACCCACCACCAGACCTGCAGTAGTGGGAAAGTTTTATTCAAATATTGATACCCTAAATCCCGGAGTTTTATTTGCCATGTCTTACTGGCACATTAGCTACTGCAATTGTTAAACTTCTCTCTTAAGATGGATGGAGAGAAAACTACTCCAAAATATTTTCTCCAAAATACTTACCCTCTCCTATTTTTTGAAGGAAACAGCATACAGTTCCTGAGTTTCATGTGACAAATAAAATGCAAGCATGTTTTGAAAAGAGAAATGTTGTCCCAACTTTCCATTCTTTTATGCTGTTTTGAGAATGAACTGACATGCTTCAGATCACAGGAACAAACAAAAATGGTGGCTGGAGTAACAGCAGTATTTGAAGTAAAGCGGTTTAGCAGTTCTTCTCAAGGTACAATGCTAGTTTCTCATAAACTAAAACGACAGAGGGAATAGCTGCACAGAAGGGAAATAAAACATACCCATGGAAAATTGAAATATACAATGTAACTTGGCAGGGCTTATTTGTTTGTCTTTTATTGGTGGGTAATCTCTCTATTACTAGAACATACTTTCTATCTCCAGCTGTGCCTAACCTTGTTTTGGCATGACCATAATTAACATGGTTAATTACACAGTTCTGTGTTGAAATTAAGTACTTAGGTCACATTCAGCCAGTGTCTTCACTTTCACCTCATGAATACATTATTAGGAGAATAAAATTTCTTTGACTATAAATACAGCTTTATCTGCATGCTTTCTCTTAATAAAATTAATTTGGAATTTGTATATTTATCTCATTTGAAGCTATATTTATCGTAAATTGATCTTTCATATCAGTTTCTGATTATTGTCTTTTTAACAGATACTGCTGTTTTGTTGGCATGTGAATTAAAAGTCAAGCACAATCTTCAGTTTCTTCACTAGGGACACTGTTTAGCAGAAAAGATGGTCAGGAGCAGAATGGAGGAAAAGAGGATGTTTTAGTATGCAGTGGTGAAATCAGTTATGTGTGAGGAATGGACTACTGCCTTAGTCCACTCATGAAAGGTACAGGCAACACTTAGCTTCTGAGGTAAGTTCCTGTAAAGTTGACATCTTGATATCTAAAACACATTCAAGGCCAGATAGACTGACCTAATGATGAAATTAGGTCTGCTGATTTAATTTGTAATGCATCAGAGGCCTGGGTGTTGTCCCATGCTCCAGGGGTGGTTTGTCACCTGATTTCAAAGCAAGTTCAAACTCTGCTTTGAGCTAATGGAGAAGCATGTTCTCCTGACATCCTGACTATCTTTTGCAGGTTGTCACTTTTCCCATACCCTATTTTCTCTGAATCCTGGTCCACAGGCACCACGTCTTGGCAACATTATTAACATTTATTACCAAGATGTTGCCTCAAAGCTTGTCACAATCTGGTGCAATTAAAGGGTTGGATCTTCCTGTCATTCAGTTCTGTGGGAAGTGTGATATTTCCCCGTTTTGCACTAAGCTTAGTCACTCTTCAGACAGACAGGGAAAAGGGACATATGTTCAGCTCTGTGTACCTGAGACAGCAACCAGGGTTCCTCAGAGTCAGAGGGACAGATGGGCTCAGCCTCTGATGCTCTGTTCTGTCCTCTGAGTGAGCTGAGTGTCTGCAGTATATGCTTTGGGATGGTGTCATGGTTTGACACTGGCGCAATGCCAGCACCCCCATGAAAATGCACCTTCCCTAAATAAATGCTGTGAGATGTTATCAGGGACAGAGCAGAGCAGGCACAAGCTTAATAACAGAGGAAAAAAACTTTATTAAACTACTACTAATACAGAAAACACATAAACTAAATCCAGGATGAAGACCTTTTAAAACCACCCCTCCTCCTCCCAATTCCAAACACACCCAGCCATGAAATATCACCCGGGATTCTTGATCAAATTACCACCCTTCAGGTAATCTATGCTTAAACTATCAAGGGAGAGAGAAGTCTCTCTTGCACCACAGGCCCCCCAGGAAACACAGCTGCCCCCCTGTGTTTCCATGTCACACATGGCAACCGCCCGGAAGAAAAATCTGCCAGTGTGACACTCTCCTTTCCATGTCACAGTGCTCTCACCACCGTGCATGGACAGACTGCTCATAGGGCTCCTTTAAGGATGCTTTGCCACGGACCCAAAGATATAACAGTTCAGTTTCTCATCCTGGGACTACAGTCCCCCCCATTTTCCCCTGGGGCCGAGGGGTCCAAAAACAGGACTCATCTTCTTCCCGAAGACAGAGGGTATCACCATTCCCTCTTCAGCTCTCTTCGTTTCTCGCCATTCTTGTGCTGTTCGAAGCTGAAACAGGTCTCCCTGGGTCACCACTGCATCCCCCTAAAATGCAGTCTCTATTGCAGGAGATTTTGGTTCAGTCCATGGCTAACAAGAAAAGTCCAGCTAAAAAGCTACTTCATCATCTCCTCCCACCTAAATATTTCTTCTTCTAACATCTCAGGTCCCGGACTATCTCTCTTCCACTACAAATCAAGGAGGAGTAATACTTTCAAAAAGCCCTCATTCCCTCGAAAGGGTTAAAAGTTCAGACTCCCTGGACGGCCGATATCTCAGTCCGGCATTCCGCCTCCCACGCTGGGCATTTCCCCCCCCCCTTCTCCTTCTCCTCTGCCGGCAGATTTCCAGGTGCCGCCAGGCTCTCCGTCTCTTTTTCCCACATGGGGGGGGCAAAGGCATCTCCGCTTCTCTCCACCCTTCCGTCCACAGGAGCTGGCTGGGTTCCAGACCCTCAGCCCCCTCGGCCTACCTGGACAAGGCCGCGTGGCTTCCCCTCCCCCACCCAGCCTAAGGCTGGGCAGGGGGGGGAGTCTGCACTCTCTGACGACCGGAACCAAAAGAGACAGTTCTCCTGGGAGTTCTTGCTTTTAACCCCCTGTGTTCTCAGAGGCGTGTCCATACTTTCAGTGGTCACTCCAGGTGCCAATATCCAAACCTGACCACTGATTGGTTTGACCCAACTTCCTGGAAAAAATTCACTTCCATGTCAAACCACGACAGATGGAGAGCAGGACATAAGTCACCCCTGAGTCCAGCTTACTGTGGCTATTATTGTGTTCTTGCTTGTGCATGGAGACAAAGGGCCTAAGCTGTTGAGAGTTGCAACATTAGATTAGTTCCTCCAACTCCAACCATTAATTTTTTATTTATTTCTCTATGTCTGCTCAGAAGCCTGGCCAAAATTAGGGGTGCCAGTGCACTGCGTTTTCTCTCAGTGATATATCTCAATATATCTGTGATAGTCCACAGGAAGGCCAGTTCATGGTGAATTGTTTCAGGGTTAGGTCTTCCAGCATTTTCCTTTGTCTTTGCTAAGGGCTGCTGTATAGTGCACTGTAGGTCTTCCTTGGGAGTACTCCTGAGGTGTGGAATGTCTCCACTGGGTTCTGTGCACACAAGGCAGAGTTCTTGCTACCTGAACTACCATATCCTTACATTTTCTCACTTAGCAGAATTGGTCAGTGTTGTTGGGACCAGGCTCCATATGAAGATCTTTGAACCTACCTCTTTTTTAATGTCTTCTCAAAATAGCTATAGTGAAATGTAGCTTTAATAAGTGATGCGGCATCTGTTGGGTTTTTAAGCCAGATTTTAGAAGAGATTTGTGTCAGTTTTGAAGGACGGGTACAAATATTATGCTTTATGGCTGCGGTGTACAAATGGTAATACAAAGCTGTGACTGAATGCAGAGAGTTGACACAAGAGAAATGAACCAAAAACTCTTGAAGCTGCCTGAGAATCCCAGTATTTAGTGTAGCTGACAGACACAGCTGCCTCTGAGGAGACAGAACTCAAAGCCTTGTTCAGAAACATTGACCAAGTGATTACAGAACATATCCTTGGACTGCTGCTATACATGTAAATGTTGAAACTCATTTGTCAATGGTGTTACAAGACTTTTAAGCTGTAGGTACTATTACAATTCAGGATGGAGGGATTTTTGTGAAATTCTCACACCTGTCTTAGAGGTTTGATTATAAGTGTCATGTCCCAGCTCACAAAATTACTCTGCTCTAAATCTCATCTGAGATTTGTAAAAGATGACTTCTAAAACAGTTGCTGTTATGTTGCATAACTCATTAACCAGAGAAGTGCACAGCATATGACTTTGCCAGGTTTGTCATAGACTTCAGGTATTTGTGAGGGTCAGCCTTCCAATATCTGTATTTTTTAACTTACATTTCTTTCTTTTTTCCTCAAACTTTTGAAGCCAATGGGACTCTACTTTTGAGTTTTTGAAATATCTAATAAATGTATATGCTACAAAAAATATTAAGCTGTGATTCAATGCTGTGGGTAGATAGTGTAATTTATCCAAAAATAATAAACTGAGAAAATGATAGGAATGTCCATTATTTTAGGGTGGCCAGTGAGCCTATTAGGAAGCAGTTCCTTAGGAGAGGAGAGGTGGAAGAGATTGACTCAGTTTAGTTCTACTAAAGTCTTCTTTATCCAAGCTAGAAATTGACAGCAGCAATTCCATCTTGTTGTCGTGATCACACAGCCAGAAAGAAAAGCTCAGACTCTGTTGTTTCCATTGCACTATGTGGACACCTGGGACTTTTCAGAAGTTGCCTGCAGAGGCAGACCTTGAGAAACATGGCAGAATCCACTCATAAAATGATTGCAGAAAGAACAAGCACATCTCTCTCATTTTGGGCCTGGACCACGCGTGATCTATATAATGCATGGTTCTTGCAGTGGAGGAGTGGCTGGAGTTCTTCCAAGCAGGTTTCTGAGCTTAGGGAGAGGATGATTTAAAGTCAGAATATCTAAATTAGTACTGGGTATTCATTGCTACATGATGTGGTTTATACCAGTGGGACTTCACATGCAAAAGTAGTTTGATGTGTCATTAGATGTTTCTGCTGCAAAAAATATTTGCAATTAAGAGACCAAATTTTCGAGTTCTTTTACCCAGCAGACCTTGAACTCTGCAAGGTCTTAGTTCAGAATAATTTTGTATCTTCAAACTTTCCCTTACAGATACCCATTATGTTTGGTTGCTTAAGGAATAAAGGAGGATTTAATCAGAAATATTTCCCTTTTTAAACTATCAAAAATACCTCTATAAAAGATGTGTGCTAACATTTCTGAAAATGTTTATGTTGTTGTGTGTGATACTAAGAAAGTCAACCTTTGTCTTGTTTACTTATGAAAAACACTGCTAGGATGCAAATAGGCAGACTACGTGGATCTTGTTACCACAGATGGTGGCTTATACCTGGGATTCCCTGTCATGGAAAACCAGTTATCTTAAAGCTGTCAGCTAAGTAGGCAGCTGGTCTTTAGAAAACATAGAGCTGGTGCAGCTCATGTGGTAATGGCATCCAAATTCAAACAGAAGGGACCACTCCCATGCACTGCTTGCAGACTTGAATAACCTAATAGTCACCGTCCATAAGTATCAGCTGAAAAATATAGCTAGTGGATAAGCCCTCTGCAACTTATAATTGCTTGTCTACCTCAAATTCAGTGGGAAAGAAAAGAAAAAAGACAGCAACCCCACACCTTCTAAAGGAGTAGAGGTGTCTGAAAATTTGACTGAATCACTAGCATGGTAGGACCAGCCAACAGAGCTAGTGAGAAAGCAAGTTGGCTCATGTATTCATTTGGAGACCTTGCAGCCTGGGAGGGAAGCTTTGGTGCTGCCCTGGTCTGCAGACCTGGGTGCTTCATAAAGCAATCAGGGCTGCTGCCCAATAGGTATTGAGAGCAGCCCTCTGGGCACAGGGCTGTCCCTGGCCCTGGCACACACAGTCTTTTTGCAGACTGGGCTCTGGGTAGGGGCACTTGCAAAGGGAAACCTTGTGCCACTGCCTCCTCTTGAAACTGCTATTATCACATTGGGATGTAGCTTGATTCTTTTGCTGCGTCTCGGCCACATTGGCTGAGTGTTTTCCTGCAGTAGTTGTCCGAGATGAAGTGAATGTAATTCAGTGATTACTGCAGCTATGTAAGAAACTTAGAGAGTAGAGAAGGAAAGTTAAGAGGTTAAGACATTTCTTTTCAGAAGATTTATAATTGTGGGATTTCTTTTTCTCTATTTTTCTACTATATAGAGAAATGAAGAAGCAGAAGGGAGTCTAGCTCAGGCTGTGAAAAAGACGTACTTGTTTCCTCATCCAGCAATGTTGATTAAGCTGGAGACAGGGAAGTGTGTTTATTTCCATACTGCTGTTCCAAATCAGTGCCACCTGTCAGAAGAATGGTCTCTGATAGATTCCCGTAACACCATAAGACACAAGTCTTATATTGGTTCTGTAGTCTTTCCTGTTGAAAAATCATCACCATGGTGAATGTTTTTCATTGGCAGAGAAAATAGGCTGATACTCTCCCATGTTGTGAGGTCAAATAGGTTGAAGTAGAAATTGCCAGACTTAGTGTAAAGAGGATGCAGTTACTTGGACCAAAATGCTGTAGCTATGTAATGCAGGCTATAGGGTGCTGGAAAGTGATGTGTGGCCCTTGACTGAGGATTGTGAGCACCTGCTAAACTTCAAACTGTGTGTGGAAATACTGCCATTCAAAGTAAAAGTTTGTTCTGATTTTTAGATCAGATCTCTATTAGATATGGAGTTTGATTTACTGCAGTAAGGGATAGTAGGATTAGATCTTTTGAAATCCATTATACTTAAATCCTGGACATGGTTACTGATTTTTTTTTCTTGTTTTCCCATCCACAGGCAGTTGGGTTGGATGTTTGCATTGCTTCACTCTTGAGCTGGTAAAGTCAAATGTTAGCCTATGTTCTTCCCCAGAGGAATGCTTTTAAAGACGTGTATTTTTAAAGCACTGACCTGACATAACTCTGCAGCTGTGTTGACAATTCTCAGTAAAAATCATACTGATCATAGAACTAGGTGATTTTTTTTTCTTTATTAATACATTTATTTGAAAGTGATTTTCACTTGGGACTGGACAAATAAAATTTTATGAGCCAAACCTTTCTTAGAAGGAGCAAATATTTTCAAAAACATTTTGCAAGTGACCTATATTAAAACAAAAAGATTTAATTAGGGTTAACTATTAAGAACATAAACAATTTTCAGCAAAATTACACTTCTCTTGCATCGTCTTTACCTATTGCATTTTCTTTACCTTTCTCTACTACCTAGAAAGCTGAAGAGAAACTAAAGGCCCTGTAGAAAAATACAAAGCATGGTAGAGAATGATCTGAAAACTGTAATGTTAAAAAAGCAAAGGAATTATTGCAAGCTTATTGATAGCTTATTGAAGCTATAGAACAAATACAGGATTTATGGAGAAGTTTTAGAAATTAAGTTTCTCAGTAACCAAGTTCCTGGTAAGACCTATTAAGAAACTCACTGAGAGCTGAGTGTGGCTGGAAAATCACTGCTTGTTGCTCTCTCTGAGTTGCCTCCAAGTCAGAGCACATTTCTTGAACTTGTAAGATCTATGCTCTGTACCCTGACCCACAGGACTGTGCAGTTTCCATTTCTTGTTCTGTTGTCTGACCAGATTCAAAAGGACCCATGAAGGAAAACAGCAGCGCATCGGACTCCAGGGCATTCAGTTGCTATTGTCTAGTTTCCCTCTTTTGCTGTCATCTTAGAGAATGTTCAGACTGAAATGGTAGGTCCTAAACTCTTGGGGCCATTTGGAAATACAAGTACTGTTTTTCTTGTTGCATTTTTTACTCTGACACCTTCAGATCACACAGAATTTCCAAGAGTTTACTATTGTTCAGGCCACAAGCAGGATTTGAGCTTCAAATTTCCTCTGAGCCAGAGATACCTGGTTGCACAAAAATCTGCTTAACATCCTGTATGTTAGAATGGAAAGTGAGACTATTTTCCCTGAAAACAGCTTTGCTTATTATTCTGTGCCCCAAAGCCAGTGGAAAAAATGGTCAAGCAAACATAGTAGCATTTCCTCTCATTTTGCACAGAATGGAATTAGCAAGAAATTTCAGAGCAAGGAAGAGTCTCTAAACTGAGGCCCATTTCGCTTCCTTTGTTCTACCTCTCTTTAGGCTGGAGTGCAATTGATACAATATCTTGTGTCTTTAGTCTATGTGGGTTTTTTTTAAACCAAGGATATGCTTCTGTTTATCCTTAAGTGCACTTTCATGCAGTTCAGATGCTCTGATTTTTCAGGCTATGCTTCAAAGCTGTTGCAGGGAGCCAAGTTTCCATTCCATAGTGAAATAGTCTCCTGCAGCTTTTGCTAAACATTGCTTGAATCCTGAACACATTTCTTCCACCACATACTATTCTTAGTATCATTGTTCTGTGATAGCATCCCCTTACTTTAAGCCATCTTCTCACTGGGGAAAACAGAACAGTGATTCTGTGTTGCATCCTGGGTTTTAGGTTCAGATTTGGGGTTCTGGTCTTTGTTAGCTTACCGGTTCCATGTATCCTCATGCATCCCCAGTGTTTCCCCTCCCTCCCCCGCCCCGAAGTTAACCCCAGGCTGCCTGCCATCATTGGGTTTTCCCCCCGCCACTCCTGTGACCACTCACCCCGAAGCCCCATGTCCGCCCCTGTCATGTTCCTATTGGTCGCTGCGGCCACGTCACCACCGCGGCATCTGCGCTCACTGGGTGGAGGGTTCCTGTCCTTCACTGTCCCACCCGTATATCCCTCCGCAGCTCCCCAGTCTCAGGGCCAGATTCGTCCACGCGAGGTTGGGAGCGGTCGTGGCTTCTCCAACGCGGCTCCCGCGACCAATAAAGCATCCAGCTGCCACGCGGACAGATTTCGACAAATTCCCTGCCTCTTCGTTTCCTTCCCTCGCGTCGACAGCAATGCACGGCCAGCCCATCCCGCAGCGCAGCCGCAGAAGCACCCGGAAGTAGCGGCCAGCACCGACCCCAATGAGAAGTCGAACCGTCCAAGCTGCAAGCTTGGGAGCTGACTGGGGCCGGGAAAAGTAACGCAAAGCTGCTATCTGAATGCCTATGATGAGCTTCGTCATGGATATAGATGTCCCCAGCTGCACCCTTTCTGCACAGGAAAATGTTGCAGGGAGCATACCACTCCAGTCAATTCTGCAGCCACAAAGTGTGGGTGGATATGGCTGGGTAGGCAGGTATTTTCTTCCCTGAGATGAAGAAATAGGTGCTTTTCCCAGGATTCAGTTCCTGAGTCTGATAACTGGCATTATGGGAAGGGATAAACACCATGCAGAGAGGTGAAATAGTCATTTGTGTTTGCATTGGCACACTTCAACCAGATTGATAAATAGCAATCACAGCCCACTTGTATAAGACATGCTTGTATTTTTTATCTTATGCATTTTTTATCTAATTTTCGCTCCTACACAGAAACTACTAACCTCAGAGTCCTCGTGTATGTAACATGACCTGGGAGAGGAAGGATCTAATGCATGAAAGGTAGCTCTCTCAGAGCAGTGGGTTGGTTATACGTAGAGAAAAGACTAGAATGCAATTGCCCACCAGCTGGAAAGCAGTAGTTTAGCTGCTGAGAGAGGGCTGCAGACAGAAGTTCAGAGAGAGAACACGGGTGGAATTGCACTTGTCATCTCTAAAGACACTGCAGCCCTGTTAGCAAAAGCTGGAAGGAGGACTACCATAGAAAAAGGAGTGAAGATTATGCTGCTGATGAAAAGCTAATAGACAGACCCATGCATTAGAGAGTATGAATAGTAAAATAAACTGTTTTCTGCATAATGTGGTAGTGAACTGATGGGACTCCAGCCCTACTACTTTTTCCCAACTTTGTCACGTTTCAAAGCTTCAGACATGGTTTAAATTGCCAAAACATTGTGAAGCTGGTTTTTAGCCAGTGAGAGATGAAGGAAGGGGAAAAAGTTTAGAAATGGGAAGATTTTAATAGTGTTTTAATGTCTGTAGGGTGCAGTATAGTTTCCTCTTCCAACTACTTAATGATAACCATAAGCATTAGAATTGTTTTATTCCCTAATGGAAGCATGGAATGGGTCAGGTTGGAAGGAACTACAGTGAGTCATCTGGTCCAACCTCCCTGCTCAAGCCAAGTCATCCTAGAGCACATGGCATGAGAGTCTCCCTCAGTGAGGGAGACTCGACATGTCTGATCAGCCTGTTCCAGTGCTCAGTCACACAATAAATAAGTTTTTCCCCAAGTCCAAGTGAAGCTTCCTGTGCATCAGTTTCTGCCTGTTGTCCCTTTTCCTGTTGCTGGGCACCACTGAGAAGAGCCTGGCTCCATACTCTGACACCTTTCCTTCAGATACTGACAGACATTGATGAGGTCCCATCTCAGTTTTTTCAAAGATGAACAGGCCCAGCTCCCTCAGCCTTTCTTCGTAGAAGAGATGCTTTACTCCCCTCACCATTTTTATTCCCCTCCATTTATCTGCTGCAGGAGCTCCATGTCTCTCTTGTCCTGAGGAGCCCAGAAATGGTCATAGCATTCCAGATGTGCGTCACCAGGGCTGAGCAGAGGGACAGGATCACCTCCCTCAACCTACTGGCAATGCTCTTCCTAATGCATCCCAGGACCCCGTTGGCCTTCTTGGCCCTAGGACACACTGCTGGCTCATGGACGGCTTCTTGTCCACCAAGACCTCCAGGTCCTTCTCCATAGAGCAGGTCACCCCCAGCCTGTGCTGGTGCCTGGGCTTGTTCCTCCCCAGCTGCAGGACCCTGCACTTGCTTCTGTTGAATTTCAGATGTTTCTTCTCTTCCCATTCCTCCAGCCTGTCAAGGTCATTCTGAAGGGCTGCACATCTCTCTGGGGTATTGGCTACTCCTTTGAACTTTGTGTCATCAGTGAACTTGCTGAGGAGGCATCTGCCCCTTCATCCAAGTTATTGATGAACACAATAAACAACACTGGGCCCCCAACTTGGGGGACACTGCCAGTGACAGGTTTCCAACCAGACCCTGTGCCATTGATTAGGGTACTCTGGGATCTGCGATTCAGCTAGGTCTCCATTCCTCTCACTTTCCATTCATCCGATCCAAATGTCCTGAGTTTGCCTATGAGGATGTTGGGTGAGGCAATGTCTAATGCCTTGCTTAAGTCAAGATGTATCATTCTTCAGTGTGGAGAAAATTCTTGAATATCAGCCATCTCTTTTGGGCCTCTCTTCCTTGCCTGCCTGTTCCCATGGGATACTTCCAAGAAGATCATTAGAGAGGCCAACATTAGCTCTCCTGAAGTCCATGATTGCTTGTTGTCCTGCTTCCTCTTTGCCCAACACTGAACTACTCAGTCTCATCGTCACTACAGCTAAGGCTGCCCCCAGCCTTCACACCTCCAATAAGGCCTCCCCTGTTTGTTGTTATGAAGTTAAGCAGTAAATCGTTCCCTGAGGAGCACACCATTCCTTGTGGGATTTTCTGCTACTTGTGTCAGAACGTTGTCATCAATGCTTTTCAGGAACCTCCTGGACTGTTTGTGCTTTGTTGTGTTGCTTCTCCAGCTGATGTCAGGAGGGTTAAAGTCCCCCACAAGAACCTGTGTCTTAGAGGCTGCTTCAAGATACCTGTAGAAGTTCTCATCCACTTTTTCCTGATCAGGTGGCCTGTAGCAAACACCCACAGCAATGTTACTCTAGTCTACTCTTTTATCCTGAACCATAAGCTCTCAATTCTCTCATCATCCACCCCAGTTAGAGCTCGAAACATTCCAAGTGTTTCCTCACATAGAGGGAAGCTTCACCAATGCACCTTCCTGGTCTGTCTTTCCTAAGCAATGTGTGGCCCTTCATGACAGCATTACAGTCATGTGTGGTATTCCGCCATGTCTCCATAACTGCAGTAAGATCAAAGCCATTTGCACACAGATATCTAGTTCCTCCTCTTTGTTCCGTATACTGCATTCACTGGTGTGCAGGCACTTTATAGAAGTATTTGACTGTGTCAATGTCCCGGTGGGGGTACAAAGGAACAACCCATAGTCCTGTCCAGCTTACTGTTTGGCTGCTTGTGCTTGCTTGAATTATCCCCTCTTAAGCCTCCTTTTACTACTTGGCTGGTTGCTATAGTTCTCCCCTTCTGACACCTTATCTCTGTCAAGCCTGGCTATGTCCACATCCACCTTCAAATTTAGTTTAAAGCTCTCTCAATGAGCCCTGCTTAATCCTGAGTTAAGATTTCCCCTTTGAAAGAGGTGGACCCCATTTATTGTCAGTAGACTTGGTGTCATATAAACTGACCTGTGATAAAATCCTCAGAATTCTGCTGGTAACACCAGTTTCAAAGCCAGGTGTTCATCTGCCTGGTTTTTCTGTTTCTTGCCCCATCAACTCCTGAAACTGTCAGGATAGAAATGAACACAGTTTCAGACGCCTTGACCAGCTGTCCCCAAGGTCCTGAGGTCCCTTTCGATCATTTGCACACTTATTTTTGGAACTTAGTCCCACCTGGAAAAAAAGCAGTGCCTTGCACAATTTTCTTGGTGATGTCCCTTATCCAGGTGCCACAGAGGCAGCATGCCTTCCTATTGGATTGGATCCAGTTGGTATATCAGGCCCTCCATTCCTCTCAAGAGGGAGTCCTCAATGACTACTACCCTTCTTTTTCTTAACTAAGGAGGTTGTGATGATGCAGGTAAACTTCTCTGCCATAGGCAACCTCATCAACCTGGATTGACCTTCACCCACATTCTCATTTCTCTGGTCTTCATTTTCCTGCTTCTCAGATTCCAGGGCCTCGTATCTATTGCATACGGGCACTTGAGGAGGTAAGGCAGGTCGGAAAGGGTTTCACCGGCCACCCCAAACAGAAACCCATTTTTACTCCACTCCATGCTGAAGGTCCCTTCCTTCTGGCTGATGGTGAGCAGGTAGGGGTCCATAGCTTCTTGTGGAGTGGATGTCAGGTCTGTTTGTCTGAGGCATAGCAAAGTGCAGCTCCACCAGTCAATCTCTTCCTCAGAGTCCCTAACATTTCATGTGTCAGCTCTACCACTAGGCTGAGCAGACCATTGCACCTCACAGAGCTGCTCTCCCTGCTGCCCTCCAACAGCAGCACCAAGCTCTGGCACTCCCTGCAGCCTGAGATCTGGACCAGGCAAGCTTTTGTGGGTGCTCCACCTGGGTCACCACATCCTTTGTTGTGCACACAGAGGAATTAGCTTTTTTCCAAGTGGACACCATACCTGAGCTCTCTTGGTGGGGGTGATAGGCAGCAGCTGCACTAACTGCTTGAGCTGGCAGTGCCTCGGTGCCTGTCCTGCTCATTCTGCCTGCACAAACTGCCACACCATTTCCCAGCTGAATGCGCCATGCCCTGTTTGCCCACTTTATTCATTTGGTGTAATTGCAATGTGTGGTAGGACTGATGAATGTTGACTGAATTTGAACAAAGTGGCACGCTGATTTAGGTCAATGGTCAAAGAGTTCTGAAAACTTATTTCTTTCATAACCATTCTGAGCAAAGACGTTATGAACAAAATCTCTTTTGCACAACTTTCTAAAGGGTTTCGAAGAGATGAAAAAAATTTTTACAATTTCTTCAATTGCTTACATCCTTCCCACAAAATATGTCCTTGCAGTTGCATTCTTTCAAGTAGCACTACCTTAGCCTTTAAAGCTTTTTGAACAATTATCAATAGGTCCTTACAAGTCAGGCCCCTTTTCATTTCCTGTCTTGTGAACACACTCGTGGTCACACATGAAAACCTGTGGGCTCCTGTGGTTATCCTGCCTGTCCAAACACAAATGTATGTGACTTTTCTCATGACAACTAAGTAATTAAAATGTATTTTCATTTTGGGTATGGGTAGCATTTTTAGGAGCTCCACGTGGATGTGACAGACCAAGTTATAGACACAAAAAGTGAGGTGGAAGATTCTGAGTCATGTTCTTTGCATTCTTACATTTGAATTAAGAGTCTTTTAAATTTCATAAGGAATTTTTATCTGATTGTCGATTTATTGCAGCCTTAATTTTTGTGTTATTAGAAAGCAAAAGCTTTGAACTTCCTTCAGTACAAAGAAAAAACAGTAAAAGTCTCAGTAGGGAAAAAATGTGAAAAAGACTACGTCTTCACTACAGTATTTCTATAAAATTTTGAATATTTCATGCACAGAAGTGAAAGTCACTTGGCATCATGCTTTTAAAAAGAAAATTGCTCTGGAGTATTTTGCAACCATCAACACAACAGCATCTTCTCAGAGAATGGGCTTTTATCAGCTGTGAGGTGATAAGAGAGCTCAGCTGGCTTACAATAATGAAGATATAGTGTGAGTCCTTATGTCACTTTTACTGCCTGAGATGTAGCAATAATTTTTTAAAGTCCATTCCTTCTGTTTACGCCACAGAATCAAAGCACTGTGTTCCTTTAACTTTAAAGTAATAAATAGGTTTTTAATTTCTGTTGGCTAATTCTTATTCAGTGGTCAGTCATGTTTCCTTCCAGAAATTCTACAGAAATAGGTTCTGGTTCCTACTGCTAGTCATGTAAAATTTTGTGTAGGCCTAGTTACTTATTTGTGATGCAAGCCTAAGTAAGAAAACACACCTAAGAATGTGACATAAAGCACAAGACACTGGCATTCCCAGATACATGTGAAGTACCAGTCTGAATATTTTTGCTCTATCAGAATCAGAACTTGGAGGTTTTGCTGCTTTTGGGAGAGGACTTACTCCAAGAAGGAAGTATGGCCTGTCAGCAGTACATAGAGATCACAGAATCACAGAATTAACCAAGTTGAAAAAGACCTTTGAGATCATACAGTCCATCCTAGGACCTAACAGCACTGTGTCAACCAAATCGTGGCACTGAGTGCTGCATCCAGTCTTTTCTTAAACACCTCTGGGGATAGTGAATCCACCATCTCCCTGAGCAGCTCATTCCAATGTCAGTCATTCTTCCCATGAAGAACTTCTTAAAGTCCAGCCTAAACTTGCCCTGGCACAGAAGGCTAGTGAGAAGGCTATGTCCTCTTGTCCTGTCACTGGTTACATGGAAGAAGAGATGTACCTCACCCAGCTAGACCCTCTTCTCAGGCAGTTGAGGAGAGTGATAAAGGTCACCACTGAGCCTCCTCTTCTCCTGGTTAAATATCTCCAGCTCCCTCAGCTATTCCTCATAAGTCTTGGGTTCTAAACCCCTCACTAGCCTTGTTGTCCTTCTCTGGACATGCTCCAGCATCTTAATATCCTTCCTAAACAGGGCAGCCCAAAATTGGACACACAACTCTAGGTATGGTCTCACCAGTGCCAAGTACATGGGGCTTGTCCAGTTCCCTCTGCAGAGGTCTCCAACCCTCCAGCAGATCAATAGTCACACTCAACTTGGTGTCAACTTCAAATTTGTTAATGGATCCCTGCTATGCTAATGAATCCCTGGGGAGCTCCACTGGTGACCGGCCACCACCTGGATGCAGCAACATTCACTTCCATTCTCTGGGTCTGGCCGTGCAGCCAGTTCTTAACCCAGCAAAGAGTGCTCCTGTCCAAGCCATGGCCTGCCAGCTTTTCCAGGAGCGTTCCATGGGGAGATGACGTCAAAGGATTTGCTAAAGATCAGGTAGACAACATCCACAGCCTTCCCCTCTTCCATCAGGTGGGTTATCTGGTTATAAAAGGAGATCAGCTTGGTTGGGCAGGACTTGCCCCTTCTAAATCTATGCTGGCTGCATCTGATCCCCTGGGCATTCTGTAGGCACCGTGTGATGGCACTCAAGATGATCTGTGCCATAACATTGCTGGGCACCAAGGTCAGGCTGACAGACCTGTAGTTTTCCAGATCTTCCTGCCCTTCTTGTGGATGGGTGTCACATTGGCCAACCTCCAGTCGTCTAGATTCTCCCAGAGCCAGGACTGATGGTAAATGATTGGGAGCAGCTTGGCAAGACCTTCTGTCATTTCCCTCATCACCCTGGGATGGTCCATGTGATCCCACAGGCTTGTGAGCATCTAAGTGGCTCAGCAGGTCACTAAATGCTTTCTCTTTGATTACAGGGGCAGCTATTCTTCTTCCTGTCCCCATCTACCAGCTCAGGAGGCCAGTTGTTCTGATTTCTTCTAGTATTTTCAATGTTCTCTGTCTGTCAGGTTTGGTAAAATCCGATGTGGAGTCCAGCACTTTAGGCTCATTTCTGAAACCTGGTGACCACTTCAGCCCTGCCTCTTTTCCTAGTACTGGGAGCTTCTGCACTGTGCTGCGCATCTTTCCCATACCCCACCCTCCTGCAGATGAGCAAACAAAAATGCTTTTTCACTGCTACTTGCTGTAGAAGGAAGGCTGGTGGGAAAGGTCTGTTCCTCAGTGCAAACTGAGGAACAGCTGATGCTCATGGTGACATGAGTGCCAGTTAACTGCTGCATAGAAAGGAATACAAGAGCAAACTTTTATCCATGTGGAATCCTATCCTATCACTCTAAATGTCCAGAATATCTTTTTTTGTTGAGTTAATTTTCTGTTTTGTAAACAGCCACAGGACATGTCACAGTTTCGTTACCCTATGCTGTGTGCAAGACAAAAGTAGGAATAAGGAGGTTGACACAGGTAAGAAAGACACTGATTCAATACCACTAAGAGGTAAGATATAATGGTATAAGTCCAGGTGTGAGCTGTTAGTCAGAGCTGACTTAGCAGACAGAGGACAAATGAGTTATTCATAAATATTTCAAAGTGCTTGATGAAATACTTTTTTATTTAGCTCAACAGCCATATATAGTTTTGGAGAGAGGCTCTCCTTAAAACAATAATAGTCAATAACAAACATCCTGAGTTTATTGATGCATTTGGTTGAGGAGGTTAAAAGGCTGGTATCTCTACTGTGAACCCAAACTACAGAATGCTGAACTGAATGTGAGTAAATGACTATGTACAAAAAACAATCTTCATCTTCACTTTGTTACTCACTTTACACTCAGTACCTAGCTCCATTTCAAGTATATTGTCTTTTGTTACTTTTTGTCTGGTTAAGTTTAGCTATAAAGTAAGTATTTCTTCTTTAAGATTCTTGAAAAATCAAGTGAAAGTTCTCCTTTCTTCCATCTAATATTAAAAGTAACAGGGAAAAGAAAAAAAAATTAGGTATCTTATTTCACGACATGAGTGTGTCACAGCATGCATTAGTCCAAAGTAACTAACTGATGTTCTGGAGCTGTTTTCAAAATTTTTCATGAAAAAAGCTCTTCAGAAAAGCTGTTGCCTCCTCCTTTTACTCTCTTTCTTTGTAGCAAATTTGGGTATGAACTTGATCTCAAATTGTGTAACAAATAAGATGATGATAAAAGAAGAGTGATTGTCTTAAACCAGATTTTCTGGTTTACTGTGAATTACTAGGAAACTTGCCAGACTTCACAAGTCAAGATACACATAAGAAAAATTTTCTTTACAGAAGTCGTTATATCACTAGGTATGTATAATAAAACCATCCCTGATTAGGTGAAATTTTCTGGATAATTGTATGCAAGAGGCTTGCCTAAATCATAGAAAAATTAAATTGTTTAGATTGGAGAAGACCTTTAAGATCATTGAATCCAGCTGTAAGTCTGGTGCTGCCAAGTCTGCTGCTAAGCCATGTCCCCAAGTGCCACATCTGCATATCTTCTAAATACCTACATGTATACTCAGTCACTTCCCTGGGCAGTTTGTTCCTATGCTTTACAGCCCTTTCTGTGAGTCTGACTTGGCTTTAAACCCCACATATTTAATGTGTATAAATTGACCATTTGAAACCCCACACATTTAATGTGTTGGTGATGATGCATTATAAAGATGGATTTTAAATTATCAGTTTTAAGAAAGGCAAGGGACTGATATCCAGGACTTTTTTTACCACTTGCATCTACTTTTCAATTACATTAGTTTGTGGAATCTGTAGCTGAAAGATTTCATATCACTGGTGACAGCTGCTACAGTGAAAACAAAGATGGACCCACCTAGGGACAGACAGAAGTGCTTCTTGACTGGTCAGTGTAGGACCAGCAACCTCCATGCAACTTGCATTTGATACTAATTATGTGACTAGATAAATGGTTGTGATTTACCTCAAGAGTTGTCAGCTGATCCTAGCTGTGGATTTTGTATATGAGAATATTTATCTTAGTTTTCCTACACTAACTTTCCCCTTCATTGGGATCTCTAGACAGAGGAAAATGCCTAAGGGATAGTTTATTCAGTCATTCAGATTCCTATTGCTAGTTCTCCTTGAATAGAAAGTCCTCAGTGGTCCTTGAAACCTCAGCTGGCCTTTAGGCATCTCCTTCAGTGAAATAATTATAGATTTTAAGGTTATCCTTGGAATTAAGGGGTGTGTCACTTGGGTAGATAAGAAAAAAGCCTTTGAAATGGTGCTCCCTGAGGCCTGGATGCATGGTGTCAATTATTTTCCTGAGTAATTTGTGAACTCTTGGCCTGAATCCCCTTTGTATTCTCCATAACACAACTCTCCTCAGCTGCTAGTATCCTGAAAATAAAGGTCACATTAGAAAGACTGTGGCACAGATGTATAAACAAATAGAATAGTCGTAAATTTGAAGCTTTTAGTTTTATTTAAGTGTTCTCCAGAAGCCCCATCCTAACCATGTTCTATTCAGTGATTATACTTACCCATAGCACAACCTTTTGTGGACAGTTTCATTGCCTAAAATATCAAAAGACAAATACAACATTTCTTGGCAATGAGAAATTTAAAAATTCAAAAGATGTCTGGATCTGGTGCTGAGTGATGTGGTTTAGTGGCTTAGATGTTACAGTGGTAGTGCTGGGTTGGCAGTTGGACTGGATAATTCTGAAGGTCTCTTCCAACCTTAATGATTCTATGATTTTATTTATATATAGAATATCTTCTTTCCTTTGGTAAAGAACAAGATAAACTGACATGCTACTGTGTTAAATCTCCCACTGCCTTAAAACGCTGTTCCTTGATTAAATTAATTTACATTTCAATGAAGTAAGCACTAAAAAAGTTTGGTTTTCACCTGTTGATGATGTTTGAACATTGGGTCCAGTAAGGAAAGAATTGGTTGGAATGAGAAATGTTGATATTACCGGCTAATAAGAATATCAAAATTCCAGTGTGAGTAGGAATTTTTTTTGTTAGTCTGAATAAAGCTAAATACCATACAGTCTTTAAGGAGACCATAACAGATGAAATTTTTCATTCAGTCCTATTTACAAAATAAAAAGCATTTAAGTAATGAAAGACAACAAATTTGTGATAAAAAGGTAATTTTAAACAAAAAACTTCTTTAAGAGTTTTACTGAGTCATGTTGCCTTCTGAGAATTGTTTTATAGTTTTTTTTTCTATGGAGACATTATATAGCAACTCTTATTGTGAATGCAGAGTAAAGGGTCTGGGCACAACAAAGAAAGTATGGGTTTGGTCATCACCACTGGGACAAAAGGGCCTCAAGTCTGACCTGCAAAGGTGCTAAATGCTTCTTGTATTGCTTTGAGCAAAGAACTCAGGCTCACATTTGTCAAGAACTTAAGCATATAAAATATTTTTATTTTTTAACACTTGAGTTATTCCATTAAATGCAATTTCTCTTTCTAGAAAATATGTTTAGGGAATACTAGTACAAATTTTGGCCAAAATATTTTTCATCGTTTAGGGGACAATTTCTCAAAACAAAAACAAAAACAAAAACAAAAACAAACAAACAAAAACAAAAAACAAAGGAGATTGTGACAGCTGTGTTTTCAGTTGCCACGCTAATGAAAATTTTCACTTTTTTCCCCTCTTGGCAGTTCCAGTCACAAGCTGCCATCCATGGTTTTGTTTTCATTGTGGCAGCTATCACTACTGACATGAAATCTTTCAGCAAGAGATTTCACAAGCAAATGGAAATGAAAAGTAGATGTAAGTGGTATAAAATCCAGGAATTCCATTGTCAAAATCTGTCAATATTGTTTGTGTTATTTGCTAAAATTAAGTATACATTTTTTCTTCTTCCAACACATATTTCTTATTTCTTTACATAAACTCTTTTTTAATGAAATTATCACTAGGTCAAAAAAGGGAGATTTAACCAAAATGCTTTCATTAAAAAGCTTAGATGAAGATAATTTTAAAGAACAAACAAACAAAAAAATCCTCTGAAATGTCTGAGATTCAAAGAACTATTTAGATAAGATGACAACAAGCTCTGTTGCAATCTGTGCACAGAAGCTGCAGCTGCAGGAGAACCTTCTGGCAGTGGCTAACTAATGCAGTTCTCCATGGGGAAGTTCTCTGTGACAAGATTTGAGCAAGGAGCAATGTTAGCTCTAAATTTATCTCTGCATTTCAATAGGTTTAATTCCTGTTATGGGAGAAGAACAAACTTAACATCTTCATGAAAAGCAAAATAGTGAAAAATATTGTTCACTTTTTTATTTTCCACCTCACCTGTAAAATCTGCAAATTGATGGTTAATTTAATTTTACTTTACTTCCTTTTCTTCACATAGATATTGCACCTCTTTGAAGCCCATCTTCCACTGAATGTCATGTTGTGTTTATATATTTGATTCAACTCAGTTTGTGGTTCTAAAACATCCTGATCATGTGTAACACTTACTGGAAGTTTACCACCTGCAGAAGATAAGTTTATTTAACCCCTAGGTTGAGTGATTAAGTGAAAATATTTTCAGAACTAGGTAACATTGTATATTAATTTGAAAATACTTTTTTTTTTTTGAGATGAGTTATTTTAGTTTCAGTGCAATAGACATCAAGTAAAATCAGAATGGGTTGAATTATATTGTGGTGAAAGGTTTTGTAAATTTTATCATGAATTTATAGACAGCACTGATTTTTAGTGGGAACAACACTGTTTCTCAAAGTTATAATGATTCCTTTCCATTGCAGGACGATTGGAACCTTAGACTTAAAGGCTTCCTTCCAGCACAAAGCATTTTGTGAATCTGTGAATTTGCATTATGAGAAAATACCAAGGGAAAAAATGCAAATAGTGTTATTTTGAAGCTTGCTCCAACAAACGGTGCAGAAATAAACATTTTTGATCTCCGTGAAACTCATGAAAGTATTTATTTCAAAGTTGACACTACTTGTGTAGAATTGCTTTTGGGTTTTCTGTCTCATTAAATTCAGGAGAGATTCACACCACTGGAATACTTGTAAAATTTAAGTAACAAATGGATGCAATTGGGACCCTTAATCTTTTCCTTCTAGGAATACGCATTTTGGACACATGTGGACACTTATCCTAACATTTCTATCACAGTGCTGGAGTCTTTTCCTATGAATCCAACAGAGTAAAATGTGCTAGGCACTCTCTGTCTCAGTTCTCCTCTTTGTCTAGATGTTTCGGAAGTTTTCTGTCTAAACCACCTTGTGGCAGAAATAGGGGGGATTGTGCCAGAAAAGAGACTCCCTGTTCCAGTAAGACATTGCTTAAGACTTAGGAGACAAGAGAAGGAAGAAAAGTAAACTAAGCAAAACAGTTCCCCAAAATAGTAATTGAACAAGTTGAGACTTCACTCATAGAAGGTAGGAATAAAAACACACTTTGATCTGTCCTGAAATGTATCTTCCCATTTGATATTGTCATCTGGGCAAAAATAAGGTAGTTCAGATATTTTGAAAAACCTGACTGTATTTCCTATGTAAACAAATGCTGTCCCATGCTTTAATAATCCTTAATAACTTTCCTCTCTAGAGCTCCTGCATGTATTATCAATCTGTGCTTTGCTGTCAGTCACAAAAATATTTCACAGTGTTGCTCTGTTTTTCCCCAGATTATCTTTATGACAGCAGTTCAAGCATTAAAAGCTATAAAGTCAGGCTTCATCTACACTGAGTGTCTGTAATGTATCGGGAAAGAAACTCTGTGAAATTGTAAATCAGAATAAAAGATATGGCAAAGAGGGGTATATCTTTCTGTGCGTGCATGTGAGTAAACAAAGGCTAAAGGTGAAATCAAGAAGTCTTAATATATAATCTGCTTTCTTGTGAGTTGTAGATTAAAGTTACTGCAGGAATACAATATAATTTATTCCCTCCATTTCTAACCCCAGGCACAAGGAAAGGTATTTGTTTTCAATAATAAAAGGCTGGAAAAGGATGATGAAATATTCAATGGAGAAATGTTGAAATTTCCTGTTTGTGGTCCTGGAACACAAACCTACAACCTTCACATGCACAAGTAGTGTATGTTTATATATCTCTAGCCAGCTAGTAATAGGTGGTTTGTAGACATAATCTTATCATAATAATTGTGGATATTTGGGTTGTAAATACACACCACCAGAAAAACACTGTAGAAAGCAGTCAGAAAGGCTGTGGTAGTAAATTAACATCTGCTGTACTGCTAGACTGTAAAGCTATTGAAAACAGTAAGAACTGATAATAACTTAGAATAGTAGGAAAGGCAGGCTTGAATTCAGCCTCAGTCATCTGTTTGAAATCAACTAAGAGGAACTGACTAACCTCAAGAGAAGAGCATTTATTAACAATGGCCAAGCTGAAAGTGCATCTGAGAATCCATGGGTTTGGTAATGTTTGTTTGCAGGTAGTTTAATAATTTTTGCCTGTGTGGAGTTAGTTTGGAGACAGAGCGCTAATAACACTGAATACTTGAATGCAACAATTAAGTGTTGCATTCAATAGTCACCATGCAAGGGAATTGGTTCAGAGTGTTATTTGACCTCCTGAAATTTCATATCTTCTCTTACAAAATAAAATATGAAAAATATCAAGGGGATTCAAAACAGGCATTCAGGTTTTTAACTAATTCATTGTGCTTGGCAACATAGTCGCTTTTCCATTGTTCCACCTTCAGTATTGAAAGAGCAAAGCATAGAATTAAAAGTCAGGCAGAAGGGTCTGTTCTTCCATAGCTGTGGCAAGGGTTTGTGTAGACAGTGTCATGTCTCCTCCTAGGTGATATCTAAGGGCATCAATAGGATGGATGACGAAAGCTGCAAGCACCTGAGACTCATTCCACAGCAAGTGCTGATAAATTCTATGAGAACATTTTCTAACATGTCACAGAATGAGGCACTCTCTCAGAGGGCAGTGGAACATGAGTAATCTTGTGCCCAGAGAACAACCAGCTCCTTGGCTTGAGTTTCTTCTTGCTCTGTTCTTTGAGGGGGTAGGCAGGCATTCTCTTTTCCATGTAGGAACAGCAGAAAAAAATTATTTGAACATCTCATAATTTAGAAGCCTGCAGCAGCTTTGTGCTCCCACTAACACAGGTCTGGTATCTCTCTGTAGCTCTCAGATTGCTGCAATAAAGTGGGTGCTAGGATTCAGAGCTGATGGTAACTGGTGCTGATTCTGGAGTTATTTCTGGAGAACTGCTGCTGGAACTTTTCAGTAACCTGCTGCTGAAATGGGCAGGAGTGGAACAAACTACCAGCTGCCAGGGAAAATAGCTCATTTCTATGAAGATGCTTTACTTTAATTCAGTGGAGTGGAGAAAGGGAGTGGTCTTCGGTAATTTGATTTGGTGTACCCTATTACCCTTTAGTGGGTGATGAGGGAGTGCTTTCACTGTATATAAAGCAAGTGAGTCAAGGGGTTTGGGCGGATGAGGCTTAGGGGAGACCTTATTGCAGTCTACAGCTTCCTCTAGAGGGAAAGAGGAGGGGCAGACACTGATTTCTTTTTTGTGACCAGTGACGGCACCTGATGGAATGACCTGAAGTTTTGTCAGGGAAGATTTAGGTTAGATATCAGGAAAAGGTTCCTCACCTAAGTGATATTTTGGCAGGGAAACAGGCTACACAGAAAAGTGGTCATACCATCAAGCCTGACAGAGTTCAAAGAGTTTGAACAACAGGTTCATTGTGTGATTCTTGGGGTGGTCCTGTACAGGGCCAATAGTTGGACTCAATATTTGTGGGTCCCTCAACTCAGCATATTCTAGGATTCTGTGATTCATTTTTCTGAAACTATGGCATAACCATCACAAGGCTTTTATGTTCTTGCACAATGGATTACAGAGCACACAATAAGCCCCTGTGACACCTGTCTCTTTGCTATCAGTCAGGTGGGGACAAAAGGGTGAATCTTAAGTTTTCTGTAGTGAGTGATTCTTTTTTAGTCTCTTTGGAAGTTAGAATTGCTCAGGTTTGCAAAGAAAAATATCTAAGTTCAGGTTTACTGAAACCATTGATATTTGTGTGCTCATGGGGCAGAAAGAGAATGAGTTGGTGTAAGGTCTTTAAAACAATCTTATCTTTCTCTTAACCTGGTGGGTTGCACATTGTCAGCCCTGGCTGATACTGATGTACTAGTTTGAAAGCAAACTAGGGGGAGATTATAGTCAGAACTACAATTTAATTAGAAAATTAAAGACAATAATAGAGAAACACTGGCTTAACCTGACAAAGTCAGATCACAATCTGACATTCTGTTGGTCAGTATAGTGGTAGCAGTCTGATTCACTGGTGGCTGCAGTCCTCCTGGATTGACAGATGTGGTTCTGTTGAAGCAGTGATCCTGTAGAAGGGTGTGTCTTCCTCTGAAGATCCAGTGGTGGTGATGTAGCTCTTGTCATCTGGGAATCCAGTAGGTAGGGTGGTTCTGGTATTCCAACTTCAGATTATATCCAATTAGGAATGCTTAGTTTCTCCCCCTGGGTGGAACTTCTTAGTTATGTAATTTTATGAGTTGTGCTGCTGATAGCCCATTAGCAGAAGATAGCCCCTGGAGGGAGTTATTAGGGATGAGTCATGGAGGAGATAACGAACACTGCCGCATCTGTTTTAACAGATTATGAGGATGGTAATAGAATACATACTTTGGTTACCTCTTACATTGTAACCGAAGACAGTTGAGTGAAGCAATGCTCAGAGGTTTGAGAAAGCCAGTAAATGTTCCCTTTTTTGTAGACAAACTGTTGTTCTTGTGCAATTTGTTGCAGGCTGCTTTCAGTGAGGCTTAGGAAAAGGTGCCCAAAACAGTCGTCTTAGACAAATGCAGAAAATAAAATGAAATTAAAAAAAAAAAAAAAAGGAAAATAGGTAAAGTTTATTCGAAGGATGATTGCTGAATAAGATTGACATCAGTCAAAAAGGAAACCTCATTTAAAAATGTGACTCTACTGAAGGAAAATGCTAGATGATAAATCTTCTCTAGGAGCCCTTACTACCATGAGTGAGAGAAAAAGTTATAACAGAAGCCTAGTCATGGAGGACCATTGTCATATGGAAATACCCAGGCATATCTAGGAGTAAAATGCAGGTGGTTTAGGTCCTTCCTGAGCAGGCTTATGATCCAACAGTTGGCCAATACATCATTTTCTACTGATCACTTTCAGCAATTTCTGAACTGAGCTGAACAGCAACTAATGGGTGTGTATGATTATGTATTTTGTGACTCTATTTACATTCCCAGTGTAACTACAATGACAGGACTGACAATTCAGTTTTGCCATTAGCAACAGAATGATTATTACAGAATTACTGAACCATTTTACACTGCAAGGAAGAAAAATGGTGGTGCTAAGATTCAATTTCCCACGGTCTGAATGACCCATCAGGTTGCAACTCATCTGCTTTCCTGAACTTCATGTGTTCCCAGAGACTGCCAGCTGATCCTCAGGGGAGAGAAGAGAGTTCCAGCAGGGCCTGGAGGAATGCTCCTGTTGTATAGGAGAAACAAAAACAATCCAAAACAAAACATAAAATACCAACCAAACAAAAAAACAACCCCCCCTAAAAAACCCAAAACCAAACCAAACAAACAAACAAGCAAAAAACCACCACCAACAAAAACAACAAAAACACAAAAAAATTAAAAAAAATATATATTTATGTAGATCTGCCATTGCTGGTTTCTGTAGAAAGATCTCTAAGAGTACCAGATCCTAGCACTGAATGTCTAGAGGATTCTGGAGCAGAAGACACCGTATTGGATAAATGTAATATTTAAGAACAGAATAGAAGTAGCTTCTGATCCTCCTCAGCCCTATTTTTAACAATTTTGTGCAACGGAGCAACTTGAGAGCAAAAATAACTAATCAAATGGGAGCAGATACCTGGGCAATACTGTGGTGACTGTGAGATGGGTAGTCTAGGGCTGCCCGTATCTGCAAATACCCATAAATTATGTAAGTCTCTGTAACACAGACCACCTAAAAGTGTGCATGGTGAGCAGTGTTCCATTATGGGAGCCTTAGTTTTCTGAGAGGTCTTTGCCTGCAGAGTTGGGAATTACTGCTGAACAACAGCAAAACCTGTTTTAATTCATCTGGCACAAGCAGGCACTAGGTGTGGTCACATTGCTCTTTAAGGATGAAGGGCAAAATGATGAAGATTTAGTTGACCTGAATACCACAGCTTGAGATTGCTGCAGTTTCCTATAAAGGTTCCCAAACTGCAGCAGTTCATTATCAGAGACATCTGCTCCTCCTCCACTTAATTAATGGCCATAGAGTAAAACAGAGAACAATCTGCTTCTCCTGTTGTACTTTTCCAGCAGTTAATTATTTTCCACATTTTTCTGTCTTTTTGAGTCCTGGTTTGAACACCAGTTAGTACACCAATTTAAGTTCATAGCCTCTGGACCTCATTAGGTCCCTCACCTGATGAAAAGAGAAGTCCTTTGTTGTAGCACAGGCCTTCTTCTTCACACAGGTTAGCATTTACTTCTCAGCTTTGTGTTCAGAAATCATAAATGATAAAGAAGGAAAGGATGATAAATCCTCCTTTTTTCCTCCCTCTGAAAAAGTGTGCTCTCTGATGAAACATTTATGCGGCCCTTTGCAGCTTTGGGATCCTTTCTTAGGTTGCACAGCAGATCAAGGTTCCGTTGGTGTTTCCCTGACCTGGTACTTGTAGAGACTCCTGCTCTTTCCCTGTCAGGCCTAGCTCAGTCTCCAGGCCTGTCAGACATGAGCAGTGCTGCCCTGCACAACTGTACCCTTGCAGAGCGGCCATAGACAGACACAGACTACCAAGAGCTGTTTCCATAGGGTCTGGGGCTCCTCCAGCTTAACTAATAACAGCCTCTCAGCTTTGCTTTGCCATGGGTCTTCATAGCAAGCAGGCAATCTTGAAATCTCTGCACTCAGACCAGCATCTCCTTCCCAGGCTATGTCTTTCCATCAGCCTCCCAAGAGTGTGAAATCCCTGGTCCTGCAACTCTTTAGAGCTGTCGGTAAGATGGAAGAGGCCTCAAGAGGTGGGTGACGTATTGTGGATATATACCTACAAAAAGAGCTTTGGCATTTCCTTTGCATTGTGTCCAAGACTGAGCACCAAGATGTTTCCTGTTACCATCCGAGTAGCAGTTGCATCTGGACAGTTTTCCTTATCTCCTGTTAATGGGCCCATCAATGTCTTGCCACATGACTCAGAGATAACACTCTCCAGGAGCCAGTTCTGTTTAACAGGTGATTAAGAAGACACCTTGTGACTCAGAATAACATCAGCCCATTGTGAGATGCTCCGCCCAGGGAGAGAAGCTAGGCATTCCCACCTGGATAAATCCAGGGATTTCTAGACAGAAAGGCAGCCTTTCCATAAGTTTCCGAGAAGACACAACAACCACATCTGCCACTCCAGGAGGACTGCAGCCACTCCAATTTAGACTGCTACCAGCAGGCTGGCCAAAGGGATGTCAAGTTGTATTCTGCCTTTGTCAGTGGTCTTCCTTTTGTATCATTACATGTATTTTTGTCTTTTTTTTCCCTTTTCCCAATAAATTGTATTTCTGACTTGGAGTCTCTCACTAGTTTTGCTTTCAAATCAGAACACATTGACAGCTGGTGGATGTTTGCTTGATGTCACTGAATCATCATGTACAGCACCAGTCTACAGGCACAAAGGAATTTCTAAACCAGACCATTCAGCAACAGCACATGGCTGTGCCATGAAGCACAGGGGAATCCCAATTCCAGTACCTCTGAGGCTTGTGTGTGATGCAGTGAACACACCACCAGCATCACCAGGTGGAAACCATTCAAGCCACCTCAATCACTTGGTTAAACAAACCTACTAGAAGTTTAAAAGCTTTAGCAAGCTGTGTGAATTGCTTGTCAGGTTTTAGAGCTCAGATGCCATAGGATTTCTGAGTACTGCCCTGAAAGATAAAGGTTCTCAGTTGTTCAGTTCACTATCTCATGGGCAACAGTGAGGGTAAACTCCCAGGAGGTACCTAAGTCATGCTGCAGTGGCCTGGACCAGTAAGAAAAACCTCATGCAGCAACAATTAATAAACGATGATAAATACATTTGTAGTTTAAATGGAAAATAAAACAGAAGTCTTGAGTCATTGGGCTTTTTATTATCACAAAAATTCTTCCATTGTAATTGTAATACCTGGAATCAATAATAAGAAATTGGGTTATAAATAAATATTCCTGTGATATTAAATACATTATTGGCATACTGAAATAATTTACAATCCAATAATCATACCTCTAACACTGGTTATTGCAAACTGTAATTTGAGAAAGTTAAATTGTGAATTGTAATTCAATACAGTGCTTGACAATTTTTCTATTATGCATAAAGGTAATAGGCATAACAATTAGCTTGTTTACCTGTGGCAGAAAGCCTACTGATTTTAATTTTGGATATTCCAATTGGCTGTCTTTTATAAAATAGTTAGTTACCTCTGCTTTTGCTTACCCTTGAAAAAATAAGGGTAATTCCACCAAAGACATGGGCTCCTTTGCATTATTGTACCATAGATCACAATATTGTCTCTTAAACTTGCCTCTTCATGTGACTATCTTCTGCTCAGCACGTTTCATTTATCTTAAGAAGAAGCTTTCATCTTATTTGTAGATTATTTTGGCTGCATGGTGTGGAGCACTTGTGCAGAAAATAGAAGTTTGTTCAGCTCCTGGCATGACTTCATCTCTTTAAAACTAATGTAGTTATCAAAATGACTCAATTTTAATGAATTTCATTTCTGCAGAGTGCCTGATATTATAAGCTGGCAGAGATCTAGAAATTCAAAAATCAAAAGCAGTACTTTTTAATGCCTCAGAGGTTGAAATAAACTAGTAATTAGTGTGGGGCTTCCAGAACAATGTATTTTAGAAGTAGGATTATTGTGCTCTTTTTTCTATCTAATTTATCTTTTTGCTTTGTTTTGGAAGATTAGGAACTATGAGACAGGTCATAACTAGAATTTTAGCTACTTTTATCTGGTAAAATTGTACTTTTATCTGGTTTGTCATTTTTTGTGTATCCCAGCATATCTCTGACGTAAGTTTTTTTTGGGAGAGTGGAAGACAGAAGAAGACAGAAGAAGAATTAGGATATATTATTTTTCTCTTGATAAATAAACCTCACAGAAAAGAACCCTGTAAGAAAACTGTGATTCTATTCTTTTTAATTTATCCTCTAAAGCATTGTATAATCCAATTGTTTTTCCATAGCAATCATCAGAAATTAATGATGTAACAATAAAGAGGGAACATTTTTTATGTTTTATATGCAAAACAACCTTCTGCTTAGGGCTTCTAAAAATAAATTAATATTGCACATGTACAGTGTTCTTATTTTGATGACTTTTACGATTAGGTGAATAAAAACTATAAGTTTTGTTTAATAAAAGTATTTTTTGTTACTGCTGTATAGAACCCAGTCTCAGAATAGTAGGTTGGCTTTTACCTCTATTAAAGAATTTACAAATTTTTTTCTCTTATTAATAAGAACTTTCAGAATAAATATTTGAGAATTTTTGCCAAAGGAAAAAAATTGTATTGCTTTTACTGATTGAAGTGATTAAATCTTAAATATAATTTCTACAGACAAAGGTGATGACCTTGAGAAGTTTTGTACTTCAATTTTTGAAATAGGTTGTTTAAGCCAGCCTACTGGTACAGAAGTTTTCTAACCACCTCAAAAAAATCCCCCAAACCACAAAAAGCATCACAAATTTTTTTCCTGTTGTCTGGAGGTGCTTTCCATGAACATGGCATCCAGGCTTGAGGGGCCAGGGAACAATGCAAGTCTGGACAAGTGTGCAACTGTTAATGTGCCTTTGGAACAGAGAATGATATTCAGGCAATGTGCTAGTCTCTTATTTTAGAAATGCTTATTTATATTTACAAAAATCTTACAAGAGGTTAAAAGAACTGTTGGTGGGATGTTAGATCACTGAGTCCATTTACAAGAAAGGGAATCCGGGTTGTCTCTGGTTGTCAAACTTCAGCTGACTGAAAGGTAATGAACTTTTAAGCCAGCAATGGCATTTGCCTTAGAGACTCCTAGTGAAGTGGCAGAATGTTTTTACATGTCAGGTGGCCCTTGCAGTCTCCCTGACAGTTTATCAGGCGATAGACCTGATTTGCTTTTCCAACACCTGAGTGACTTACCTGGAGACTATATCCTAGAAGATTCTTCAATTCTTTTGGTTGTAAGAGCAGTCTACTGTCTATTAAGACCTTATCCTTGATGCATCTGGGGAGAGTCCAGGGCAGTGTGCTCCTGCATGTGCACAGAGAAGACTTGGAACTATTATCTAAAATCATTCAGAATCTTCATCACTACCTTTATCTGTACAAAACCTGTCCTCACCAAAAAAAAAAAAAAACCAAAAAAAAAAAAAAAAAACAACAACAACAAAAAAAAAAAAAACCCAACAAATAAACTAGACACACTCTAGTTTATTTTATTGGCACCAGAGACAATTGACACTCCTTTATGAGTGTTTTCTCATCACCTCAACCTGTTTGTGTCCATTGAGTATCCTCAGGGTTATGTTTGACTGTAGCTTCCACTAGCTGTGGTTTTTTCCCTCTTCATTCCACAAATAGCAGCATTTTGAAATGTTTTATTTTTGGTACTTCAGTAGGAAGAGCAATATAGTGAATAATGTACTAATTAATGAGGATGTCTCTTAATTTGACAGATTAATGTGACACTTTTTTATTAAAAGAATTGCATCCAAGCAATTTAATTCTAAGAAGCAAGTAAATGGGCAAAGCATAAAGGCAGTGTAAACAACTGCCAGATGTTTTACTTCTCTGCAATGATTTTGGGAGAGATTGTAACTTGATGTAAAGCAAAATAGCTCAACCCAGTTTTACTATGAGCGAATACTGCATAATTCGTGTATAACAGCACTCCTATACAAAATTTGCAAAACAAAATCAACTCCTTGATTTGTGATACGGGAAGGACTACAAGTTGAATTTCAGAGCACAACCTGACATTGTATCTAGCAAGACCAGAGAAAGTGAATATATTTTTAATTTATGCTTGGATTATGCTTAATTTAACTTCACAGCTAATTTACATAACCAACAATAAAAAGACCTGATAGAAAATCCTATGTCACCTGTTAAACAAGAAAAAAGGTGAACATGACTGGAGGAAGTGGTAATCTACTGATGGAATGTAGACATGTATAGAATGCAAGTTTTTAATTAAAGCACAGGCTATGACAAAATCCATTCAGCCCAGGTATTGCCCCAAGAAATCAATTTTTTTTTTTTTTTTGTCACAGGCTTGTGACACCTGGCTTTATACAAAGAGTTTTGATAAAAGGTATTATGTTCAAACAGAAAAGCTTATCCTTCAACAAACTATGGCTGCATATCTGATGTTGTTGTCAAGACTGGCCTCAAAAGGCCTTGTCTGTCTCCTGAGTTGCCAGCTAATATTGCTTAAATTTGCAAGTGTACTTGTTATGCTACAGGTGAGGAAGGACAGACAAAGAGGTTGAAGTTCAAAGCAATACAGACAAACTTTTAACACTGACCCCGTCAAATTTCACTGAGGTAATAGCTAGCTGGTCAGGAAGGGAAAAGTTTCCAAAATGCACCTCAGCTTCTAGCAAGTTATCTGATAGCTCCTAAAAGTTCTATCCATCAGAAGGTTGAAACATGAAATGCTTAGAGGCACCATTCATAGTCCCTGAGAAACAGTAAACAGGAGGGAGGAAATCAAGCAGGCCTGTAGGAACAGAGATAGTGCGGGGTCATATCACAGAATCATGAAACCATAGAATGGTTGGGGTTGGAAGCAACCTTAAATTTGACCTAGTTCCAGCTCCCCTGCCACAGGCAAGGACATTTTTCACTAGAACAGGTTGCTCAGAGCCCCACATGAACTGGCCTTGAACAAGTCCAGGGATAAGCATCAATTCATGGGGCAACCTGTGCCACTGCTTTACCACGCTCATAGTAAAGAATTTCTTCCTAATATCTAGTAAATCTGTCCTATGTCACTTTTAAGCCACAGTCTTGTCCTTATGAAAAGTCTTTCTCAAGCTCTCTTGTAGTCCCTGTAAGTACTAGAAGGCTAGTACTTAGGTCTTCCCTAAGCCTTTTTTAATAATAACCTCATCCTGTCTTCATAGGACAGGAGCTCGAACCTTCCTATCACCTTTGTGACACTGTTCTGGACTGCCTCCAACAGGTCCATGTCATTCTTACATTGGGTACTCATCTTCAGGGCTGACAGGGACAGGACAGGACATGTCTGCATACATGTTTATCTCACACTGACCTTGTTCCTCAGACATTGCTGAGAATGGCAGAGACCAGGCATGGGAATGGTCTTGCAGAGTAATATTGTTACCAGACATAGAAGTCTTTCTATAAAAGAATAGACAGTTTTTACAGTTTGTTGGGTACAGGAGCAAGCAACTCCTAAATTTTGAAAGAAAGTAGGCGAGGGAGAAGGCCGTCTTGATTGAACAGGGCTCTTGTCTTGGAAATAAGGTGAGCAAGATGCTCAGTGGAGGCAAGGTCAGGTGCCATGGGACGAAGACAGAGATGTTGCTCACTGCTCTAGGGAGAAAAAGTGCAGGCAAAGCTCAGCTAGAGTTAAAGCTTAGCTAGAATTGCGGGGGACAATAAGAAGAAGTTTCCCAAACATATTAATGGCAAAAGGTTGTGTAGAAATATCATCAGTCTCTTACAGGATGAGCATGGTCATGTCACAAACAGGGACATGGACAAGGCATGTCCCTGTTTAATGCATTCTTTGCCTCTGTCTTCAACATGCATCCAGGGGGTGTCAGTGTCCTGAGCTGGAGGACCAAGACTCTGAGAATGATCAACACAATCACAAACCTATTAACCTGGAGATTGCACAGGATCTGCTGCTTCAGCTGAATCCCTACAAATCTATAGGCCTTGATGAGATTCATCCAAGAATCCTCAAAGAGCTGACTGATATCATTGCAAAGCCTCTCTTGATGATATTTGGGAATCTGAAGAGGTCCAGGCCAACTGAAAGTTGCCAAATGTTTCCCCAACTTTCAAGAAGGATGAGAAGGGTGACACTGGAAACTGCATGCCTATCAGTCTCACTTCACTGCCTGGTAGAGTTATGGAGAAGATTATTCTGGGAAGTATTGAGAATTACCTGGACAACACCATAGCCATCATCACAGCCAGCACATCCTCATGGGTGGAAAGTCAGTTTTTCAACCTGATTTCCTGTTACAACAAGATAACCTGTTCAGTTGATCAAGAGAAGCCAGTTAATGTGATCTTTTTTTATTTTATAAAGCTTTCAATACTGTCTTTCTCAGCATCCTTCTGAAAAAAAATGTGCAGCCCACAGCTGGATAAGCACATCATGTGGTGAGTGAGCAACTGGCTCATGGGTCAGTGATCTACACTAGTGGGGTTCCACAGGGCTCCATCCTTGGCCCATTTCTCTTGAACATCTTCATAAATTACCTGGATTCAGGACTGGAGGGAATACTAAGCCAGTTTGCTGATGACATTAAACTGAGAGGAGCTGTTGACTTCCTTGAGGGCAGGGACACCCTTCAGAGAGACCTTGACAAATTACAGGAAATCACCAACTGTATGAAGTTTAATAAGGATTCTGCATCTGGGATGGTGCAACCCTGGATGTTTGTATAGACTGGGCAACGAGAGAGAGCAGCACTGTGAAAATTGACCTGGGGGTCCTGGTTGATGGCAAGCTGAATGTAAGTCAGCAGTGCCCAGTCAGCTAGGAGGGCCAACTGTGTCCATTGGGCATCAGGGACAGCATCGCCAGCCAGGCAAGGGAGGGGATTGTCCTGCTCTGCTCTGCACTGGGGCAGCCTCACCTAGAGTTCTGGGGGAAGTTTTCACAATATTAAAAAAACATGAAGCTGTTAGAGAGTGTCCAAAGCTTCACGCTTTGCCATGAAGATGGCGAAGGGTCTGGAGGGGAAGCTGTGTGAGAAGCAGCTGAGGTGATTTTGTCTGTTCAGCCTGGAGGAGACTGAAGGGAGACCTCACTGAGGTCTTCAACATCCACACAAGTGAAACAAGTAGAGGTAGAGGAACAGGCACCAATCCCTTCACTCTTGTGACCAGTGACAGAACTCAAAGAAATGGCATGATGCCGAATCAGGGCAGATTTAGGTTGGATATCAAGAAAAGGTTTTTCACCCAGGGGGTGGTTGGTCACTGAAATATGTTTCCTGGGAGAGTGGTCAGAACACCAAGCCTGACAGAGCCCAATAAACATTTGGAAAACACTTTCAGGTGCATTGGGTGATTCTTGGGGTGGCCAAGAGTTGGACATGGTGATCCTAATAATTTCCTTCCAACTCAGGATGTTCTATGATTTTATAACTTGGAGGTCTGAGTTCAGAAATACAGGGGAAGGTGCTAAGTTGGAAAGGATTTTTCTGCTGTTGAGATGTCAGGGTGAAGGAAAACCACACTGTATTTGACAAAACAGAATATATACCATACTGCAAATGGCTGAGAAAGTGAACTGACCTATCATTACCCAGATTATCAGTTTCTTGCAGCTATGTAGGGTCCAGGATGGATGGATGGATGGATCTCTCAGCAGAACAAAAATGAGTGTACATTCATTCACTTCCAATGTGTCACTCCTACTGAGAGACATTTGTGGAGGTCCTATATTTGTGCTCTACATTTGTGGAGGTCTGGTCCAGAAAATTTCACTGATTAAAAGGGCTACAAAGGATATATAGTTAACTGCTTATGACAGCAAGAGAAATAAAAAAGAAAATGGCATAAAAGAAGAAATTGGTTAAAAAAAATAATCAACACACCAATCTTAATATGGAATCTATGTGATATATAAGTGCATCAAATATAGTGTATTCCTCTTCCATTTCTTCTTGTGTTAGTTTGGCTTCGATCTGATAATTCTTAATGCATATTTAAGAATGTTCAGCTGGGACAATTTGCAAAGCTGTAAGGATAACTACAGGCTTGGTCTTTATTTCTTGGGGTAATTTGTTATAGGTCTTAAACATTTCAGCTTGGCATGTGAGAATTTTTCACCAGTAGATAAAATGATAAGGGCAATTCAGAAAATATTCCTTCTCCTTTAACACATTACAGTGATTTAATGGGATTAACTCATAGGGTTAATAGCCCAACCCTGTCCAAATGCAAACACTTCTTCCTCTTCCTTGTTTCTTAGCAATTGTTGTTTTAATTATAACTCTTCATGATACCTACTGTTTGACAATGGAGTTCTTTCATTTGTTGATCCCTACTGAGATGGTGTTAAAATTGCCAAAAAGTTTTGAAGTTTAGCCTAAAAGCAGCTATAACCCATTATGAAGTCTGCTTTACTCCAGTCTGCTTGCAAAGATTTGTGCAATACTTAAATCTCGAATCTTTGCAGAACAAGATGCTTGCCTTTGTAAACAAAACTGTAGCATATAGCACACCTTCCTTTTTTACCTGTTTGTATCTTTTGTCATTTTGAAAAAAAGTAAATTGAAAACTTCATAGGTTGAGAACTGTGGAGGATAGGGTATCCTCAGAACCATTAGCCCAATATAATCAATTAATTTATGAATTATACTTTTATATTTTGACCTTGGGGAGATCATAATTCTGATAAAATACAAATGCCTTATATACAACATTATATAGAAATGCTTTATATACAGGATTGGCTTCTGGACCTCAGTGAAATGGAATAAGTACCTAGTCTGTTTGTCTGTTTAAAAAAAAAAAATGTAACTGCTGTTTTCAGAGGAAGATTAGCTTTCAGCATAGAACTAGGGCTACCAATAGCCTTTTTTTCCTTTTTACTCTCATAGCCCAGCCAAAGCTGAATCAGTTTGTTCAATATTATTCACGTAAAAAGAATTTTGGAATTTATCTGTTAAATGGACTATTTTCAGAACTGTCTATTCCCAAAGAGTAATAAAGGTCTTATATTGCCTCAATGCCTGCTTCTGTTCGAAGCCTGTTCTTTGATAACAGCTGGCTGGACTAGCACCTGAGAAAGTAAATGTGCTTTTTTTTGTTACACTAGAGGATCAAAATTGCTGCGCACAACTCAGGTCATGGCAGAATGAAGTAGCTGAGGGCACAAATCTTCCTTGCATGCTCTTCCAGCTTCAGTAATCCCTGGATTATTTATTTTTCCTTTTCATGGGATAACTCTGAAGATAACTAAATATTAAGAAGTGTTACTTAATGCTTTGGACTCTAGAGCAACGAACCACAACACCCCAGCCCCCATACTCTCCCCACCTCCACCCCCCCCACAAAAAAAAAAAAAGCCAGAAGAAAAAGCAAGCAAACAAGCAATTAAGAGCATTTCCAAAAGATTCAGAAGCTTAATTCTTTGAATTTTGGACCAAAATATAAAAAAAAACCCACTCCACACTCTGAAAAAAAAAAAAAAAAAAAAGAAAAAATAATAAGATTTTGAAAGTAAAGGTACTCAAGTGTCTTTAAGAAAAAGGTACTTAAAACTCCAGTGCCAAATATCAGTGTGAAATAGATTTTCATAATTTTTTTGTGGGAAAAACCAACAAAAATACCAACCAAAATCAAACCCAAACCCAAACCCAAAAACCTTCTATAAACAGTTCTCATGCAAGAGACACTATTTTTCCATCTGCATCAGGGCATCATCATTTTGTGCCACCAGTCATCCAAGGAGAATTATCCCTTCTATTAACCCTCACAAAGTAGTGATAGTTGGAGTTGAACACTTCAGCTGGAGCTGGAGTATTATTGCTTTCAGCAGCACCTTGTACTGTTCTTTGTTATAAAAATGAATAAAATCAGGAGAAATACACATTTTAGAACAAACCTAGAATTCTTCTGAGGACAGCTTGCTTCAAAGGTTTCCTCCTGCTCCTACATACTGTCTTCAAACTCCATTTCCGAGCTGTTGTCAAGGGGAATTGAAGGGAAATGGACATGTTTCCCTCAGAATTGGGACCATGAATAAGTTGGTTAGCAGTTTACTTATACATTCCTGTCTTCTTACCCGTCAATTTCAGACATGTGCTTTGTACTGCATCACATCTTCTTTAATACTTCACAAAAGGCAGCTACTTTAAACGATTTATTACAGCACAAATACTTAAGCAAAATATTAAACTTTTAATCTTCAACAAACAGTAGTTTGGGTGAAATTTCATACAAATTGCTTGAGTGTGTTTCCTAAGCTCTTAGATCTCCAGAAAATGAAGTCAAAAAACACTCTGAAGGTCAGAGTTGGCCCACAAGGAGAGGTTACTATAATAGCAAAAAAAAAAAAAAACCCAAAACACATTTAAGCTTTTCTAAGGTAAAATCTTCACACGGGTTAGTAATTGGCTATTTTTCTGCTTAACTACTCCTAGCAGATCTTTGCATAGCATTAGATTAACATGTTCTGTTTTTACAGTAGTTTATTTGCCGCTGCATCTTAAATCTTTTTACAAGTGAGTCAGTTATGTGGTAGCAAGTGAACATCAGATGAGCTCTGAGGAAGAACATAATGTAAAACAGCCAGTTTTATTTCTTTTTTATAGTTGTTACTTATCTTACGGGAAAACCTTAAAATTCTCATAAACAGAAGAAACAGATGTGGAAGTTTTCAGTTTCATGTTCCATTTACTAAGATACCATAGCTCTATCTCTTTTCTTTCTCATCCAGCAACACAATTCAGGGTCATGTGCTTGTGCAAATTACTAGATTTTTTTCCTAAGTCAAAATGGCCACAGGAAAACAAAGACTTAGAGTCCAGTATCATTTTAATACATGACAAAGTAAGAGTTGTGTTTTTGGCAGATGCATAAATGAAAAAGAAAGTCTTATTGAATGGATCCTTAATGTTAAGTGGTACACTTCAGATTGAATCAGTGAAAAGACATGAAAATCTTTCTTCTAGTATATCTGAATTCAGTTCAAAGTACTGAGACTTTCAGAAGCATAGCACTGGCATTTTTCTTGTCACTTTCTCCTTTCTTGCAGTATCCTTTACTGTTTTTTTTTCCCTTATTTTGTACCATGGAGCAATAATGTGGTGAGTCAGTCATGTTTGCATGCTGGGAGGACTTTCTCTGTTGGAGCAGTCACTTCCTCTTACTCACTGTTATCCCATACATTCCTGCAGCTTCTTCTCCCCTTTCCCTTCATGCTGAAAGCAATACCATTTCCCTCTCATGAGAGCGCCTGACTCCCTTTGTGGGTATAGGAATATGTCATCTATGAGCCAACCTAATGGACAGCAAAAAACAATTTGAAAGGAGCTTCTTTGTAGGATTTCTTGACAAACCTGGTGAAAGTTTGAGTCAAAAACCCAAAAAAACCCAAAACCACAACCTCCCCCTCAAAAGACAAAAAAGAACAGCAAAAGCGCCAATACCAACCAACCAAAAAAGCTCCCACACACAAAAAGAAAACATTACTCTAAATCTTCTTATGAGATCATGAGAAGAAGTACATCCAAGTTTAAAACATGAATTTCTCTGGTATCATTAAACATTTCAATCATAATTTTCTTAAAATGCCAAAGAATTTTGTTTTAATAAATGTGTAATAATAATGGGTAAAGGACTGGCATATGAAAAGAGATATAATCAGAGGTAGGAATACTTAATAAAATGGTCCAATATTTTAAAAAATAAAATAAAATAAAATAAAATAAAATAAAATAAAATAAAATAATAAAATAAAATAAAATAAAATAAAATAAAATAAAATAATAAACAAAACAAAACATAAGTTGGAGCATCTTTCCTTTGAGGAAAGGCTGAGGGAGCTAGGCCTTTTCGGAATTGAGAAGAGATGACTGAGAAGGGACCTCATCAGTGTCTAGGGAGGGTGTCAGAGGATGGATTCAGGCTCTTCTTGGTGGTGCCAATAACAGGACAAGAAACAATGGGCAGAAACTTATGCACAGGAAATTCCACCTGAGCATGCGGAAGAACTGTATTGCATGGGTTAGCAAGCACTGGACAGAGTGTCCAGAGAGGTTGTGGAGTCTCCCTTTCTGGAGGTATGCAAGAATCATCTAGACACAATCCTGTGCCATGGGCTCTAGGGCAACCTGACGCATTCTGTGAGTGAGTGATTCTGTGAAGTAAAGGATTCTTAGAGAGAGTGAACTGGTTGTTCTGAGAACTGCAGAGACTTACAGAGGTTACAAGTCTCTGGGAAACTAATGGATATTTTAGGTGCTTAGCACTGTATTTATAGCATGAAACATTTGGGTCCTCAATATTATATCCTCTTTCAACATACTGGTTTATTTATAAAATAAACATAATGGATTGAAGTAATAGAAAGAAACAGGCAGTAAATAAATGGTTGATTTGTGAAGAGATGTTTGAGCACCATTTTTCATGAAAGCATATATTAATGATCAGTCTTTATTGCAACAGCTGCACAGGATTTTAATTGACTGCTTGGGTATGATTTTCAGAAGGACCTGACTCTGCTTTAGTTTTTTCTCTTCAAAAATACAGACTTTATTAGAAGATCTTGTCAAGCAGCCTTTTTTCCTGTTATGCTGTTAGATTTTCCAGAAATCAGCTAAATTTCTTGGTTCATACATTTATGTTCAAAGCAACTCTGGTGCCATACCAGGGCATCTAACTTCTATTTCACTTAAGTGGAGTTTGAAAGCTGAGACTGTAAAGCTGGTTGGTGTACAGCTACCATTTTGACACCAAACTACTCTGTAGTTCAAGATATGATGGTAGGCTTTAGAGATGATTCCTGCCTTAACAGAACCATCCTGAGACACTAGCATCCTATTTTTCAAAACTTTCAAAAAATAAGGTGATAAATATATCATAACTGAGTACTTAAGTTTTACAAGCTATTTTCTATGTGTCTCCCAAATATTTCTACTTTGGGAAACACAAAACCTTTAGAATCTGATCCTTAGAAACCACCACTATTCCTTCAGAATCTTTGATGTCTTTCAATAGACTTCTGTTTATAAAGGGTTAAAATAATCTGAATTACTTTGCAAGTCCTAGGAGGGTAAATGCAAAGTAAATCTATGCTATCTACTCCAGTGTATAATAATTAATTTTTCTAAAGGAAACTTCTATACTGACAGAATAGGGACTTGGAGGACTTGGAGGGGAAGGAAAAAGAAATCAATTCAGAATCAATTCTGTGTTTTGACCTCTCTGAAGGATTAATTTAGCCCTAAGTTACACTCTGTTTCCTTCCTGTTTTCTGGTCCTTTTGTAACTCTAATCTTTTCCTCAGGAATTAATTTTCTTAATTTGAGGAACACTGAGTTAGCGCTTTGCTTTCCACAACAAGTTGAAGTTTATAATGCTAGCTTTTTTCTTCCATTAATAGAACTATAAAAGATGCATTTTTATTGCTGTTGTTGTTATTATTATTAAGTGGAAGAGGCTCTTTACAAAAACACTCTAGTATTAGATACTCCTGAATTAGGGTAATAATTAAGAAGAAATATATCCGTTGTTTTGACAATACATGAAAGCTGAAGTACATACTCATCTATATGACTGACTTGACTCATCAAAATCAAAACACACCCTTTCTGTATGACTATCTTTATCACTCAACATGTGTTACTATAGAAATGGTATCCACACTCATCTGTTCTCCTTCGGCAATTTTAAATCCCTTTAATTCATGGATTATCATAAGCTTCCAAGGAAGGCTATGATAATAGCCTTTATCTCTAAAGATTTGAAAATTCCAAGGCAGCTAGACTGTCTTTTACTTACGGCTATAGTAACTGACACTGATTTCTGTGTTTCTCTCAAATTTTTTTGGATCAAACATAAAAATAGATAAAATTTATGGACATTATTAACTCTTTTTTGAGTGTTCAGCAGTGAACTTCTTTTCTTTCTTGGAAAGGTAGAGCTAAACTACTTGGACACCTGCAGAATTTCATACCTATTTTCCCAAAAAGAATCAACTTATACAGTCCTCTTAGGAACTGCAGATAGCTTTCCCTGTGTAGCTTCTAAAGAGTAAGGCTGTAGCTTACACCACAGTTCTTCCAACTCTATTAAGCTAAAAAAGAAGTCTTTCCAGTATACATTTCTCATTGATAGTTATTTTAGGTTATCATAAGAACCAGTTTAAAAAGTGGAGCTGGAAGTAATATTAAACCAAATGGAAATATTTTTCATTTAAGCAACGATAAATGAAAAAAAATTGAATTTGTAGACTGCTGATTGCCTAGCATTGTCAAATGAAATAGCATTTTCGTATTTGTTGAGAAAATTGAATTTAATTTTCAGGCATTAAAAATCTTATTAAGCTCTAGTTATCATTGATAGTATAGCTTACATATTTAAAGGTGGAAGAGACTATTATGGGAAGATTGCATCTCCCTTGGAAAAAAAAATCCTAAATCTGTGTGCTAATAATCTAGACTGATAAAAAGACCACAAAGAATACAGCATCTCAGAGAAGAGAACACTACATCCTCTGATTAGGCTTGGATTTACAGCTACCCTGTGGAGTTTCCAATCAGAACACATTCAGGTTGTCCTTTATTTGTAGTGTCATGGTTTGGAGCCCAAACCTAATTATTTTATTTTCTCCTTCTGTTACTTTATAATTTCTTTTCTCCCCAGGATAGTATGCCTAATATTCTTTAATAAATTCAGCAGAAGATGTGAGGGCAGATCTTTAGATGCTGTGAATTTATTACCATCATCTTCTTACTCCTCATCAAGAAGCAGGCTTATTCCTATCTGACCTTATACTTTTTGTAGCCAAAGACTACTTAATGTGACCTGACTTACCTTAATTGTAGTTGATGTATCTTTCACAATAGGCAGTTACTGTAATTTAACACTGTAGTTTCTAGAAAATAGTATCTCTGGTGGAGACCATGTTTTGCCCAGAAGGGCATTTGTACCAAAGCAAATAAATGTTTTATGTTGTTAGTTGCTTAGGAAGCTTGGCTTTTTGAGATTTTGAAGAAAAAAATCAAAAGAAAAAATTCTGTCTTATTTTCTAGCAAAATGGAAATCCATTTCCATGTATTTTTGAGCTGAAAAAAAGCATATGGATATTATTATTAACATAATAAACTAAATTTTATAACCTTCTAAAATCTGGTTCCTCCAAAGCATACCACTTTCCCAGGGCAGGTCACTGCAGTGTTCAGTTTAGTGATCCTTTTCTGTCGCAAGGCAGAAGAAGTGAAATTAAAGGGCATGACTAATGCATCAACTTCTACATAGAGAAATATGTACTTTGACTGTCTGCTTTCTAGTTTTGGGGTTTTTTTTATGTTGGTCACTTTTATCCTTTCAAGCACACTAGCACTGCATATTTGAGGATCAGGAATATTTTGGAGTAAAGACGACATAATATTTATTTATCTGGTTCTTTTAATTTTTTGTAATGTCATTTGAGGCTGTTTAAGAGTATTTTTTCGGCCTGCTCTGAAGAGAGGCTCACTCCATATCCATTTTTGGAGGTCTTAGGCTCATGCTAAGTGGTGTAATCTAAGCTGCAGTGTAGGGAAAACGCTGAAGTGTTTTCTGCACCCTAGCTTCAGACCTGACTTTTTTTATCTCTTGCGGACTAGATCTGGAAAAAGCGCAACTGCTGCAACTGAGATCGTCATTAGTTCTCTTGATATGGTGTTTTCCTGAATCACAGATGCTTTTGAGAAGGAACTACTCAGATTTACTTTGTCTTAAACCATGAAAGTTTATTTTGTTCCTCCTTTCGTTTTTTTTTTTTTAACCTGGTTATAACAGAGAGAAAAAAAATAGAAAAAAGAATGGCATTGAGAAAGGACATTGGGATAGCAGAAAAATGTAAGTATAATTATTTGCCATTGGTGGGAGCATCAACTGATCAAGTGGTATATAAATGTGCAGTGTTACCAGATGTAGTCCAGGCAGAATCTGATGTATTTTTTCCTCAGGTGCGATATTTATAAAAAGAGAGAGATAGACAAACCTAAATTTGGCAGATGCTGCAAAGAAGTGAGAAGGTACAAAGAAAGAGAGATTCAGCATCAGGAGCACACAGTTTTATCACCTGATATAAGCCTCTCCAATTAAGTTGCTTGTGACCAGGACTTATATCTCAGTTGTAAATCATGCCAGAGCAGGAGCTACCAAAGCTCAGGATTATGGTTGTTTTATTCCCTCAAAACTGCACCTTTTTTGGAAATCAAATTAAAGAGTTATCATGGCTTTGGAAAAAAGGATTTGTTAAAGTGCAGATGCTACATTTGCATGCAAATGTAGCATTTTATTTTAAAAGCCAGGTGCCAGTTGGTTGTGGGGTGTGTGTCACCTGGGTTTGAGATGTGAGGAACAGCAAGATGTGGCACAGGACTGGCCTAAACTGTGGAAGGCAGGAAGATGGGAAGTGACCTCTTGAGACTGACCATTCCAACACCCCTGCTGGGTGTGGTCATCTTTAATTTAGGTACAAGGCATTATATATTCAAAGACATCCTGCAACACAAGTACTACAGCTTCTGGCAAAGCTTTAGAACTGGGGAAATAGATGAGAAACATAAAGCAAAGCAAGTTTGAATAAGTGTTTAGACTACTCACACTCCTATGGAATCAATGTCTCAGCCACCATTTGAATGATGAGCATTATTTTTGTAGATGGTTTTAGGGATAAAAAAGTGGGACATGAAATTGCATTTTCAGATGATGACTGAAACTCCACAAGACAGAGAGAGTACTTAGGATTTGATAGGAGTTATGAGAAGAATAAGTAATTTACCCTTAAAGCTGAGTCAAGACGTGCACTTATGTCCAGTTCTCCAGTATTGGATGTTCACGTTACAACTTTCACCAAGTACATTTCATTACTTACTCTCTCCCACTTGGTCTCCTGCACAGGTAAATCTCTGAGCCTCTGTGCCCCAGGTTGAAATTCCCGTGACTCAACCTGATAAAGAGAGAGTTTATTTCCAGAAGGTTTCTTCACGGTAAGATTCTAGAAGTCATGAGGTCCCCTTATTAATGAAGGGGTTTGAAGTAGTAATTACACTTTAATTATATGTGAAGTTAATGCAGGTCAAGGACAAATCTCAGTGCTGTATTTTGATATGCTAGCTGTATTGAAACTGGGGCTTCTCCTTACTGAGTCATCCAAATGAATGTTAACAAAGTCAACAGTATACACTTGTACACAGTCATCCAAAGTTTGAAGATTAAAATTGTACCTGGTGAGTTGATGTGATTTTTGTTTAAACCAGAAAAAAAGCTTGAAACTGCATTTACCCATAGTTTGACTTTAATCTTTTATGGGCAGATATGAAACTGAAGGTGTTGACAGTGCTTTACAGTTGAGAAATTGTTTTCTTAATGTTTGCTTATCTTTGAAGCTAGGTGCTAAGCCTGTTCAAAGCCTTACTGAAGAAAATTATATTGAAATAATTTTATTAAAAATTTTATCAAGATTATGATGGATGAAAATTGATTTCCTGTTTGAATCAAGGAACAAGAATGACTGCTTCTTTCCCTTTTTATCATCTGTGCTGGTCTTTAAAAAGTCTAGCTCCTAGAGTCCATTACTACAATTCTCTGCTTTTATTTCCTTCTTTTTTCAAAAATGACCTGTCCATATGCTTTGGGAGAAAAGCTTGACAATACACTACTTAAGCTCAACAATATCTATCTTAAACTCTCTGTGCTTAGGCAAAAAAAACCAAATATATCCCACAACATATGCCAGTGACTTCAGACACTCTGATTACTGTCTGTGTCAGACTGCCTCAAATAATCCTGAGCCAAAGAAGCTGAAAGTGTCTTGTACACAGCCAAGAGGAGGGAAGTCTGAGTGCAATATGCAACACAGTGGCACAGCAACTTCTCAGTGCATAAGCAAGGCTGAAAGACACAGAAAGGACATTTATTATAAGTATGCCTGAGTTATATTTTAATTTAGTGGCTGATGGGGTGTTTTAAGCAAAGGACTTGACACAAAACAGAATCTCCCCATGCTTTACTTCCCCATGGATTGAAAAGGATCCTGCTGCTATATTTCACCCTTGTTTTAGAGCTCTTTGTGCCGTGTCTGACATTTTTTTCACTGTTCATCTATTTTCCATGCTTTTCTCTGCTTTTTCAAATCCTCTCAGTGAGATGCTTGCTTTCAGCTTTTTCTTCTGTTGCAGATCCTGCTATGTAGATGTCTGCTTCTCAACTTCTCTTTTTTATAAATTATTCCTAAGGGCTTTAAAAAAGGCTGAGGGGAGAAGGAAATTTTACGTGTTGACAGCAATGATACTTTACATGCGACAACAAAACTCCTCATTATTTATTAACTGATACTAAACCTTGGTAAACTTCTTGTGTCACATCTTTTCTTAGTCTCTGGAAGCATAATGTGGCTCTGCAAGGCTTCTCTCTGCAGAGTTGGTCTCAGGAGATGGACAGAACTCGTGTATTAATCGCTGCTCGTGCCTTGCCATGTGCGAATTATAATAGTGTAATACCTGAATGCAAGATAGCAGGGGGCACAGATACCTTTACAAAGCACTCCCTGCCCATTTCTCTGTTGGTCTCACACAGTCTGTCCCAAAACTTTTCACATGTAACAAGATTCCTCAACACAGCTGGGGGATGACAGAAAAGAAAAAAAAAAGTAAACAGCTGGATATTTTTAGAGAAAACCAAACCAAACCAAACAACAATGAAACTAAATACAAGAAAACACACAAAAACCTGCCAATAACAACCAAGCTGTAATATTGCTTATCCCTGTGAGAACCTTGTGTTCAGCAGAACACACAGTATGTGAAAATATTTTTTCATTAATATAGTCAAAACTTGTGCTTGTAGAACAAAAGGAAGATTTTTTTTAATAACCTCAGAATCTTATTTTGAAAGTGACTATGGCAAGAATCAATTGATTCTTACTTCTCAAAGTAAAACCTATGTTCTAGTAAGGGTTAGTACTATATTTTCAATAAAAAATAATAATAACAATAATGATAGCAACAATAAAATTATGATAATCATCTTAAAAACAGCTTAAAAAAGCTTCTCTCCATCATGCTTAGGCTTCTGACATGTTGGGTGTTCAGGTCAAATTTGAGATACTCAGACTAGCAGAAGTGTGTAAAAATTATCTTTACTATAATGTTTTCGGACAGCATATCTGGATTTTTACTTTATCATTGGCAAAACAATTTAAAACAAATATATATGATATGCTTTTATATCTGAAGATTATTTCACTCAGCTGCTAAGGCCAACAGGTGGGGATCTACCCTCAGATCTATTCTGACTGGTGATAGTTGGGGAGGATGAGGAATGTACAGCAGCAAATATGTGCTGATGTGGTCTCTCCAAGTAGCCTTTTACATTTGCTACCAGTGGACACAAAATACAGGACTACACAGGTGCTGTGATTCAGAAGGCATTTTCTATATTACATATTTACTTTTTTAATATGGTAAGGACTAAATTTTCACTTTGAGCTCCTCAGATGAAATGATTGTTAGTCTCAGTGCAACTGTCACTACCAGATGGTAACATTAAAGACTTATTTGGTATGTAAAGAATTCAGTCTTTCCCAGGATTTTTGGGGTTTTTTTTGTGTGTGGGTTTTGGTTTTTTTGTGTGTGTGTATTTGTGTGTTTTGCAGAATGCTTTTGCTTTGTTTAGGTGTAAATCACAGAAAGAACCAAAAGAACTTTTAAAAATTTACGCTATTGGGTTAAGAAACATTAGTAACTAGTACTGTAGAGGTACTCAACTGTATGAATTCTAATCCACGCCTGGGATGTACACCACAGATAAATAAAACTTTACATGAAACATCCATTCTCCATGTTTCTTACTTCCTCTCCTGTGCAGTGGGCAGAATTATGAGACTTGTTAATTGGGCAGCAATAGGAAGTTGTGGGGCTTTCCCTATATGCTTTTACTTTGCATTGTTTTCAGATAGTATTTTGTAACCTCATCTGCGCTCCTTGCAGAACACCTGGTGCAGTTGTGCTGCCTCTTCTGCTATGTAAATGTGTCTTTAGGGAATGATCATAACATCAGTTTCAACTGATAAATTCCTGAAGTTAAAATCTTTGCTCCTGCATAGAGAAGGGGCCACTCTCTGCTAACAAAGACCCCTCAGTTATATGCTGATGCATATTGTTGCTCTCCTACAGCCTGAATTCCAGTAGGATCTGTATACTGTCTTTAGATACTTTAGGCATACATTTGCAACCCAGGGATTTCCTTATTCTGCATTGTTTACATTATAGGTCCTGAAAGTCATAACAGTGCTATTTGGTATCCATTTCTCTACAATGGACAGAGAATTCTGGAGAAGTTAAGGAATTATGTAAGCCTCTTTTGAAATGCAATTAATTTTTTTCAAGGTAGTTTTTTGGTTGAGGGTTTTGTTCTGTACCAATTTTGACATATTCATTGGCTGTAGCGGGCTTTAAGGAAAGCCATCACCCATGAATTAGAGGCATTATTGATTTTTGGCATGTAAAAAGACAACAAACATCAAGGCATTTCAGCTTGCAGTCACATTTTGCCTCATTACATGGTAATGCTAGCTGTGAAGGAAAAGCATGGAGGTTCTCTGATCCAGGAAGGAGAACATTATGAAGCCCTGTTGAATTGAAGCAGTTGCTGTGGTAATGCTGGAGTGGCAGCTGTCTTACTAGATGTCTAAAGGCTTTTTCTCAATCCTGCACTCTCACATTTCAGAAGGACACATGCTAGCTCTGCTTTAAATAGGAAGGCTGTAAAGGGAAGGTGCCTTTCCTGTGGTAGCTGAGTTGTCACAAAGATACATGTGCTCTTTTAAGTCCTAAAGTCATTTATACACACATCAAAATCTCAGCAAACCTTTTTATATAGTCAGTGAAAAGACACTCTGGGTAGGCTGCTGGGTTGTAAGTGTACTGAACTATTAATAAACCAGATTCAGACAGAGAAAATCCAGGTATTCCATGACTCTACATTTCAGAATTTCACATAGGAGTAGTACTTACTGGACAACTAACAAACCCCTTTCTTCCACTAAACAGTTAGTTACTTTAAAGCTGGATTTTTTTCATAGATATCCTGGAGCTCTAGCACAGCTGCAAAATAATGCAAAATAATGCAAAATAATGTCTAATCTGGAACACAAAATAGAGGGAAGACGACAGGGAGGAGATGATCATATGAGCCAGCTTAAAGAGCTCTACTTTTTATATCTTGAAAAAGATCATCAGTGTTTTATACACTGCATAAGGAGATATATTTTGCTCAGGTTTCTATGTGTACTTTTACCAGAATCACTTGTGAAGTTAGCTGAGTGAATCTGATCTTGCATTGCAAAGTTATTTTTGCCAGGAAGCACAATGTACTTAGGATACCCCCATCTTTTTAACAATTCTGATGAGTGCTTAGGATTGCTAAGGAGAGCTTAATTTAGGAAAAATTCAAAAATTTTTTTAGTACGAACTCAATTCTCTATCAAAATCTATCAAAAACTATCAAAGTCTCTTTTATGTTCCTCTTAGAAGGAGACCAAAAGAAGAAGAGAAAGTATACCCTATTGCCATTTAGTCAGGAGATGTTTTACTGCCTTGGGATAGGTATTTACACTGATTTTGGGGTGAAAAATTTTACATTATATTTTTAGAGTCATCCCACAGCAGTTTGGAACTGTATGCATGACTAGACTCTCAATTTGCTGCAAGTATTTGCAAATAGGAGTGGAATAAGATAAAGTGACATAACTACTTGTGCATTTTGTGAGCTGACTATTCCTGCCTCAGCACCAGGACCATTTTTTCACTGGACTTGTGGACTGGGCTAGTCCTTAAATGAATGGATCAATAATTATCCCATAAAACAAACAAACAAACACTTGATTTTCTGTCTCTTCCCTCTCTCAGATCTGGCCCTGGTACGCATTTCACACTCAGCTTGCCTGATGACCTCAACACTATCTCCCAAGTCCTTCTGCTATGATGATGTTAATTCAAATGTGTTCCAACTAGTTATAGTAGGAATCATATGTTCTTGTTCATGTCCCTGGTGAGCTGTACACACACATAAGGAAATTTTCTGCTACTTGAAACTTGCTGACTTATAGCCAGCTGGCTTATAGCCAGAAAGTGTCCTTTCAGACTTCCCAAAATTAAGGTAAAATTACAGGAATTCATCTAAGATTTTCCCACTGCTTTGTATTTTGAGAAAGGCTTTTTTTTTTAATCCCCATATTTTCAGTCACAATTCAAGTTTAGTAATGTGTTCTTTATTGACCTCAAGAGCAAGTGTTGTTTCGAATTTTAGTGTTAGACTCTAACATGAAAGATTTAGGCATTACCAATAAAAGGCAAGTTTGTAATTCTTACAATAGTTTCAATGAAAGCAACTGACTGCGTAGGAGATCACGAAGATTTTAAAAAAATATAGAAAGGAAAACTAAGAAACCTATTACACTCCTCACTCCCTCATATCAATGAGGAAAACAATTCACATTGGCGATAATAATAAAAAAATGCATTTCATTTTTTGCCAAATGATATGTGCATATCAACATTGAAAGGTGTGACTCCAACTAGATTATTTGCTGGTGGTCTGGGGTAAAATGAGGACTCAGTTTGGATGGGGTTTCCCATGCCCTGAGCACATTTTATAGGAGCTATAAAATTTTCAGAGATGGATCTAAATCAAATCTTGCTCAGGATTTGTGAAAATATCTTCCTCTAGTTTTATATATTCTTACCCAGCCTTGAAAAAAAAAAAAAAATTAATGAGACCAAATAGTCTAGAAAGGAGCACAGATCCTGGAACAAGCTCCAGTTGTCAAAAAAGCATTTGCAGGTTATACAGGAAATCCATTGTATTTGAACTATTAATGTGAATGTAATGCCCTGTGCTTGCATAACACTGCGGTATAAAATTCTGATATGTGGTAAAACCTGCCTTCTGTCCTTATATGACATAAGACAGAGAAAGGAGGGATGAGATCCCCATCTCATGGGCAGAACATTGCTATGACAATTTACATCAGCTAAAAATATAGCCATGACTGCTTAAAAGTCAGGATAGTAAAAGCAATATTCCCATTCCAAGATAAAAATAAGCAGTTTTATGGAAGTTCAGAAATGGGTAAATCTGATGAAGGCATTTTGACATTGAGTTATGTATCTACATTCAAACCATTTAGTTTCGGCAATGAACAGTAAACAATTAAAAGTTGAAGTTGTATAGAAAATATTTAAAGGTTTATGAGTTTCTATGATGAATTATGTGTTTCTGCATTTGCAAGTTTTTTTGCATGTGAAGAGTATGTGCTAATTGGTCCTAGAAAACACCAATAAAATTATACTGGTCACAAAAGTTAATCTTCATGATTATTGGAAGATGTGATGTGACTTTCTCAAGCAGAGAAAATTTGTCTATTGAAATCATTATGTCATGTCCAAACAAGAAGTGCGCAGGAATAGTTTTCAAAATACAAATATTTTTCCAGATGTCTCTGTCAGTATTTTTACAGTACCATCAACTACAGAGTGGGCTGGAATTCTGGTTGCTAAATAATTTTTCATTTGAAAGCACAAATAAGGATGTGGCAGGTCACACAAACACCTCCTCCTTGTCACAGTGTTTCTTGTACATAGGTACCATGTACTGCTGGAGAAGACAGAGTTGTTACTTTGTCTCTCTGATGTAGGTAAAACCAACAGTATTTACATGGCCCACATTCTAGCTCAGATCATGTACCTAATTTGCTGGTGGGTGGGCATAAGTTTTCAGTCCTTAGATGAATCACCATTTGAAGGGATCTGCCTGTCTCTGCTGAATTTCAGGAGAAAGTGCAGTACCGTGCCATGTGGTGCTCCTCTAATTTGGAAACCCTAACTGTGTTTACAACACAATACCCTGTAATTTACTGCAGGCTTCAGCATTCCAAAGATTTTTTAAGGGCACATGGCACTTCCTTTACTATACAACGTTTACATTCCTAACGCTGCTTTATTGACATTCAGTCTCATTTTACCTGCATCCTCTAGTTATATCAACAAAACCATGGATATTTTGAACATTCCAGTATCAAGGGTCACAGAAGGAAGGCCTCAAATACATGCAAATCCCAGAAAATAATGTGTAGCCTGATGCAGGTGCTGCTTTTACACCCTTCTGAATCAGATAACCAAAACAAATAAATCCTGTAAGGCCCTGGATGTTTTAGAGACGCTTTTTACTGGTTTTGCATGTTTAGATTTGATATTAGGAAAAAATTCTTCATTGAAAGTGTGGTCAAGCATTGGAATAAGCTGCCCAGAGAAGAAATGGAATCATTATTAAGAGTGTAAATGTGGTGCCTGGGGACATTGTTCAGTGTTAAACCTGGCAGTATTGGATTAACAGTTATATTCAATGATCTTTGAGATTTTTTCCCACCTAAATTATTCTGTGATTTTCTAAAACTCATGTAACAGTAACTGGAAGAAAGTAAAACTTTTTATTTTTCTCTTGTTTGTAAGTAAGGTTATGCTGAATTTAACAGAGAAATACAGGGGGGAATTGAAAAGAAAATAGTGAAACTTAAAAGGCTCAACTCTTCTATTCGCTGGCTGAACTGTGAGGCAAAATCTCCAGGAGAACAGATTATATATCAAGTTAAAAATATACACTGTAACCAGAATAGTTCTTTTATTTTTATCCAGGTCAACAGTCAGATGTTTGATGTTAACTTCCTTTTCTTCTGTGTCTTTTAGATCAGGGTGCATAAAGCTCTGCTTGTCGTAACCTGCTGTAGCTTAGTGTGTCCATTCCTTCAAATTATTATATAGGTGTAAAAATTTGGCAGAAGAAAATTTTTCCTTCTTAAAATACTGGGTATTTGTCAGCAAACAATCTGAATAACTTCACACTATTTGCACCTCTGTTTCATTTACTGCATCCAATGAATGAAATCTGTTTTTGTTCAAGTTTGGTAGTCTTTTGGATTTTATCTAAAAATAAGCAAACCACTCAAGAAAATGAAAGTCTCAGTGCTTTCCTTGCCTCTTTTTTTTTTTTTTAAGAGGTGTATTCTCAGTTCTGTGAAGGTTGACAATTACCCTTCATTTTTTTTCAGCTTGCATTTTTCCATGCATTTATTACCGAGGGGAATGCTATCCTTAATTGTGTGTTAAAACCCACCTTGGCCTGGGGCACTATTTTCCCATTATAAATGATTTTTTGTCATGTATTTTAAGGTCCATAGGCACTTGCCATGGCTGACTGTCTTCCTGAGGCAGAGGTCTGGTTACACATATGGGTAAGCTTGCTCCAGAGGTCATGTATAATTTTGCAGAGACAGCACTGCAGATAACTGATATCTAGTTAGACAACTAACTAGATAACAGTCTAGTCAGCCTGAATTTTTCACACACCATTACTACATGTGGCAAAGACCATGATGTGTTTTTATGCAGTTCGCAATTTTGTCTATAGGTTCTTCCTTTACACTCACTCCCCTGACAGGTTTTATCATTTCCCGAGGACAAATTGCAAAAGACTGCTCAATACTGTCAGTATGTGGATCATCTGGCTGCCATCCTGCAGGATGGATGTTCTAGCACAGTTTGGTACCTAATCCTTACTCAGGAGTTTCTGCAAAGTAGAATCAAAGAAATACACATATTGCTATAGGTCTCAAAAAATCCAAAGGAGATTGGAGGAGAGGAAAATAAGAGAAACTAATTCATGAGCCTAGATATTTTTATTAGAAATACACAACAAAACAGTGAATAGAAGCCTGTCACTATGATAAAACCAAATATGTTTACCATATATTGGGCTGCTGGATAAGGACGTACCAGTTCAGTCACAATAGAACTGTTTGTCATTGTAATACAATGATACACAAAATACAATTTCCAACTCTGATGACTACCCTCTTTTGTCCACTGCCACATTAAGAGGGTAGTGATATACTGTCAGTATAAATATCTATATATACCTCTTTGTCAGCACGATAAAAAATATTTAACTAATCCAACTGGACCTGAAATTTTCTTTCCCAACTCAGAAGAGGGTGTCACTTGCTTGTACAATGATAATCAAATCCCTGTTACAAGGAATACTTGAAATTTTCGTGTACATAGATAAGACCTTTAATGGGAAAACCAAAATGTCAAAGGAATTGAAATGTGTGTTTGTTTTCTGTGAGTGTTGTTTGTAGGTACGGGTAGCAGACTTTGTAAAGAAATAAGGACAAATCTTGGCTTTATAAAAGAGGAGGAATCACTGAGTTAATTAACTCATTCTGAGGCTGTCACGTGCTGATTCTTCATAGTTTTGTGTTGGGGAGTTTGGTCACAAATGTCCTTGAATTCCTGAATTACAAATATTTCCTCTTTTCTTGGTATTACTAATAGTGGGAGCTATGTGTCAGCCCGAAAAAAAGGCTAAGTATGAGCATACCTTTTGAAAGTGTGAATTCTCAGAAAGCCAACAACTGGGTGTTTAGCTATGTCTCAAGGAGGCATAAGGAGGTGTAACTCTTCTTCTTCTTTCTGTAGGGAAAGGAAATCACATCCCCAGGCTAACATGCTGTGCTGCTACAGAGACATTGGTAGCATTAGAAATTGTCAAAAATAGAAAACCTTGAAATGCTGAGTGAGCTTCCGAACAGCACGCATGTGTTCATGGAAAGTATTTTCTTCCATTTCATAGTAACTTTTAAAATAGCAGAAAGGAATAACTAAATTATTTCAAAGACAGTTCTAAAAGTGTTGTAATTTCTTTCCTTTTTTTTCTTTTCTTTATTGTGTTATTTTTTTGAGGTAAGTAGCTGATACCAACTCAACAGGAACACATGTAATCCCTCAAAGTGAGGACTGATGTTTGAGAAAATGTACTCAGCATATGTAAAAATAAAATGCAGGGCAGTCCCATTAAGATTAGAGCCTGTCAGTTTCATTAAGACTAGAGCTTGTCAGCCTCAGTTTGAAACAAAACCTTGTATATATTATATCCTCAAAATTTAGGCACAGCATGAATTGTATGGGAATGTACAGGAGAGAACTGAGTCCCCAAAGTCTTTGCAGTCTAGATTTCTTTTTCACTTCCACCTTTTTAAACTTACCCTTAATTCTAAACAGACGAAGCTGTCCAAGCTCAGGTAGGCCCTTTCTGGTGGGCCTACCGTCTGTCTTGGTGAGTTTTTGTGCATTTTTTAATGCTTTGCATGGATTGTGCTGCTGTGTTTGATGGTGGAGGCCATGCCTGGAGCTGGTGGTGCAAATGCAGAGTTCAAAAAACACCTTCACCACACAGAGTGCGGCAATATATTTGCAAATCCAGCTTGTCTGGATGCCTGGAATAAACCTGCAGGTAGGGGCAATGACACAGTAACATTGAGAAAGATGGGGTGAGTTTTGTAATATTTGCTGTTCATGGCAAGCATAGAATTGCAATTTTCTATACTAGGGAAAGGTAATGAAGCAAAGATCAAAATGAGAAACCTTGCAATAGTGGGAGAAGAGTGACAACAGTTGTTAGGAAGTGGATGAGTGGGAAGATGCAATAACCCTTCTGACTTAGGCACACATGAAATTAGCAGCTTGGGAACACCAACTGTTCCCATCCCTGGAAAGTAAAAGGATATATATTTTTGCATTGCCTTGCCAGGCACAGCACCAAGGTTAGTGATGACTAATTAAATTACTGGGGCTGTGGACAGGAAAGGAACTCCCAGCTTAATTCCCACCATGCCTGCAGACTTCGTAGCCAGGCAGTTCCTCTCCGCTTCAGATTCTCTGGGACAAACTCGAGAGCCTTGTCCTAAAAGGATGTTGTAAAGATAGAGTGTTGCACCGAAAGGATTCAGGTCAGTTACCTGATGAATGAATAGCCCCTAGATCCCACTGCTGTGCTTAGGGGTTTATACAGATGGATGTAATCCTCTCTGCTCTATTCCCTGTACAGGGCTGGGAGCAGATGGTGAGGTTTCATGAGTTTAACCTCTGGTTCTGGACACCATTCTTAGAATTGATCTTGCCTTGCTAATTATTGGTCAAAAGGCAGGCAGCACCCTGTCCAGATTGATCCTAAAAATGTCCAGTGTTGGGGAATACAACTCTTTCCCTAGGAAAATTAATCCAATGTTCTCATTGTGAAAAGTTTTACTCTTTGTCCAACAGGAAAGTCCCCAGAAGAACATTGTACCCACTACCTCTCATCTTTTCTGTGTTAATCCCTGCAAAAAATGAGTCTCCATCTTTTTTGTAGCCACACTTTAAACACTTGAACATCACGATAACGTCTCACCTAAGCTTTAATTTCCTCAGATTGAACAAACCCAGTTCTCAGCCTTTTCTCACATGGCAGGCTTCCCAGTTCTTTGCTCATCTTTTTGGCCCTTCTCTGAACACTGTCCAGCCTGTCTGCATCTTTCTTTTCTGTCCAGCAGGGACCAACATGAAACACAATAACCTAGAGGTGGCATGACAAACACTGAGTAGAGTGGGATAGAGTGACTTATTTAATCTCTGCTGGTGATGCCATTTTGGTGGAAACCAAAATCCTCTGGTCTTTCTTTGCCACAGCAGTATAGTGTTGAGCTTGTTGTGCACAAAAACCCCAGGTCCCTTTTCTATAGAGCTGCTGCCCAGGTGGGTAAATCCCAGTTTGTGCTGTGCTCCTGAATTATGTTTTCCCCAGGGCAATGCCTTATATTTATCTTTGCTGAAATTAAACCACAAGCTGTTGTCTACTTCTTCACATAGAGTTCTAAATGGGCTCATCTCCATATCATTTGTTCAGTTTCCAGAAGTGCTGTAATCTGCCACCTGGTGTAGATCATAAAAAATCAACTTCTAAGCATGTCCTGTTCAGTAAGTGTTGTTAATTCATAAAGTCAGAAAGGAAATTTTGTCTTCATTACCTATTTTAAAATCAAGATCCATTGTCTTGATTTGCTTCTTACGTGTTATTTTAATGTTTAACAAAGATGCATACATTGGTTGTTGTCAGTTAATTATTTTCTTTTATAGTCAAATAGATTTAATAATGCATCTGACTAAAACAGGCAGCCTTTATCATAAGTTAAAGCCAGTACATCTGAAATAACTATTTTAAATGGGGGGGGGGGGGGGGGGAAGCCCAAAGGATCTGAATATTATCTTCAGCTTTTGGCTGTGATCCTGCAGCAGTTCTCACATCTCTTATGTTACAGCACTGTTATTAACAATGATTAATCTCTTAATTTTAGAGTTGTCAAGAAAGGTCTCCATTTTCTTAGTTATTTTCGTTTTTAATTTTTCTTCATTCACATCAAGAATAGCAGGAGAGTCTCTGATCTGGCATGCACACTCTTCCTGACATTCTTTCAGGTAAGCTGATGGTCTCAGGGCTGTGGATACAACTGTTTGGGAAGGAAAGCTTATGCAGACACTCATGCTTTAGTCCCTTGCTCTTGGATGAGTTGCACAGGTGCAAATCATCAGTATGAGCCGAGCATCTGTCTTTGATGAAAATAAACAGTTAACTCCAATGATAGTCACATGCTGAACATCTTTTGGATGACCTAATTCCCGTACACATGACTCTTCTATTGGGTGGGTGAACTGTTCTGCCTTATCTCCCTGCACTGATATGCACTAGATGTGTACCAGACTTCTGTGAGGAGACCTTTTTTTACAAAAAGTAGGATCAGAAGTCTAATAGACAGCCATTTCAACACACTGTTACTATTTTTACTGTATCTGAAGATGAATAATGACATTATAAAGTATATTAGCACTGAAAGACTGAGACTGCAGTCATGGGAAATATTTATTCTCTTATCACCACTTTTCTTAGATAATTCCACAATGGTTCTCTGAAATACTCTCTAGATCTTCAGTTTGATCATATTTATGTTTTTACATTTTTTTTTATTTCTAAGAAGGCTACAGATTAAGAAATATATTCTTACTCATCATTACCAAATATATTTTCTGTCCTCTGCAAACCCTATGATGACCTCCACAGTAATGCAAACATCTCCACTGCAATTATTCAAATCCCATTACCCCTATGGTGAAGTAAATATTTTCTGTGTTTAGTTGTCAGTGTTAAAATTGTTACATCTCTCCCCCTCTGCTTCTGAAGACAGAAGTGTCTAACATTAGAAACAGAGCAGTGTTAATTTATCATTAAGTACAACTTAATGTACATAAGTAGTATTAGTAGTACTCTCCTTGTTATTTATTAGTACTTGCCTTGAGTTGGAGATAGATTTGTGGATGAAGATCTGCCCTTAAGCTGACATGGCTTTCTGGTTAATACTGCATGACACCATGGGGGATATCTCCACTGTAGTCTCTGTTGTGTGCTCAGCATCTCCACTTATTCACCAGATCAGTGTTATCTAGCAGGCTCATTACCTTGTCATGACAGGGAAAATATTAAGAGCATTCGCTTCTTTTTACCCTACCTTTGTTCCATGAAAGTGGGAAGCGGGAAATGTGTCAAGAAAAGAACATATTGACACCAAGTTTTTTAAATAAAATGAAGTAACAGAATTTTCTTGAGATTTTGACAAATCTGTCAGCTTTGCATAAAACTGTCAGTTTCTTACAGAGTCTTTCTCAGTAATTATATTAGATTAATATAATGAAAATAAATCACAGAGCTCTAGCAATCCAACCAGAGCTTGGTCAGTAAGAAATTTATATTTTTGCTTTAACAATCAAGGTTTGGCTGTCAAAAGACCCTTCTCTCTTTTATCAAAACTTGTGAGTATTCAACTGACTGAAGATAACTGAAATGAGTCATTGGGAATTGTCCCTGAAAAGCCATACTCCAACAACTTGACACACTGAATGCTGAGTACCACTGATCTCTGTGAGAATAACATACCTGGAAAATCACCTTTAAAAATCGATCAGTCCTTTTAGCTTTACTGTTAAAAAGATTGGCATGATGTAAGACATCTGACTTGAGATTCATTCCATATAACCAGCAAGCTATTTGCACCCACTTTATAATAGTTGTGGAGAATAAGGTTTCCTTGTTATAGATTAGGCCAGACCAACAGATGGTCAGCAGTCCATGTACAAGTCAGAGGTCTACTGGTACTGTTAACAAAGGGAAACACTTAATGTTGGCAGAAACTTGTGGCTTTGCAAAGAATCCATTTTTAGAAGTAGCTTTGGTTGTTCTTCTTGACACTTAGCAACATGAAAGTGACACATAACTAGCAGTTGCCGCCACTGCATAGGTTTCTGACAAAGTGCTTTGTGACAAAAAGCAACAAGTGTATCCAACAACTCAGACAGCGACAATTCAGTGTTTATCAACAGCCTCCTGCAGAGCAGAAACTAAGATGAACCCAGGAGAAATTAGAGACCTTGACAGGTGATGTAGGTGCCACAGCAATTTCACTGGCAGCAAACCTCTTAAACCTCAGTTGGATTTGTGAAGGGATTTCCTAAAGGCTCTTGCCTCCACGTCTGTTCCAGCACAAAGCAGCAGAGCCGATTGAGATCCTGACTTCTATCCACAGAACTTCTAAGCAAACTAAGAGAGTTGAAAATCAGCCCTGGTCAGTAGCCCTGACTGATCACCACCAGAGACCCCAAAGGAGGACTAAGGCCTTTAAACTCTGAAGAGAAGCACACCACTGACTGCTGAGACATAGCAGGCAGCACAGTGGGTGCTATTGCATGAGAGGCCTGATTTCATCTCAGAGAAGGCAATTTAAAAACACCTATGGCAACCCAGCTCTTCTCATGGGTGGCCAGTTGGATAGCCAAGCTGCCAAAACAACCAGCTGGTGAGCACAGCATGCCCAGCCAGAATCCCATGGGATGTACTCTCTGGCTCTTCTTCAGGGACAGGGTTTGCTTTCTCTGGGGCACATCATTGCTTTTAACAACTTTTAAACAGGTGGCACCCCTAAACCTGAAGTAACCTTTACACATGTTATCATTCCCCAAATCCAGGAACAAATCCATTCGCACCTGACGCATGGAAGCATATCCAAACCTGGCAGCATGCACCTGACACCCACAGCCTACAAACCCTAAAGTTCACCCCAAAGTGGCAGCAACCACCACACCCTGCACACCCCCAAAACACATTAACAACCTCCAAACCCACAAATACACCCAAACCCAGGGACACATCTTAAATCTGACAACAGCACCACAGTTTCAGAGAGCCATCCAGATACATCCCTGAACTGGGCACCTTTCCTCAGGCCAGGCAGCACCCCCAGAAACTGGCAGCATTTTGTGGCCCCATCAGGGCCCCAGCAATCAGAGTCCAGTGGGCTGTTGCTGTGCCAAGGCATCTGGGACAGCCACGAGGCCAGTCCCCAGCTCGGCCAGGACAGGGAATGAAGGCTGGGCAGGAAGCCTGGGCTAGTGCTCCTGTCATTCCTGGGGACATCCCAGGGCACTGGGGCCCAGATAGGCATCCTGGACAAAGCACAGAACACAGGTGCAGATGGATCTCAGGCATGTGAATATCCCCTGGGACAAAGATCTGCTCCAGAATGATACAGACCAGCTGTCCAGGGCCAGCAAAGCTTGAGGCACATGGCCATAGCTCTAGGTAGCCAGGCAAGGCCACTCTGTAGATTCCAGTCCGTCCTTTAACACCGGCTTTCTCAAAAAAGCCAGAGGATAATGACTGGCAAATAAGTGTGAGGTCTCCCAGCAGAGGTGAGCTTTTTTTGTGACAGGTGAAGAGGGCCAGCTATGTCTTGGGAACGGCACACAGGTGGTCCTGCAGTGGTTTTCAGGCCAACTTTAGAGATTTTACCCCTACCGTGGCTGCCAAAAGGTGTGTAATGTCCTGATTGGCCCAGTCTGGGAGTGGCTGTCACTCTTGGCTGCCACAGCAGTATGGGGGAGCCCTCATGCTGCCTTACTGGCAGTGCTGAAGCTGCTGGTTTCAGCACTCTGTACTGTTGGGCAGTGACATTTTTTCAGGCTGGATGTATGAGTTTTGTGCCCACTGTTGTTTCCTTAAGCAGTTTTGGATCTCGTCTGCCCTGGGTGGCTAGAGAGACTGTTGCTACCCTGATGCCATCTGGCTGGCAATGCTGGGGATCACAACATCCAAAGTGTCACTGGGAGCTACAAGGAGAGGCAGGATGGTCAGTAGGATGGCCACCCAGGCCCCAGGCAGGAGAAGTCATTGTAGTACTCCCACCTGTCCTGGAGCCAAGCTCTACGGCTCTGCTGACAGCCCCAGTCTGGTCCCTGGTCCCAGCAGAAAACATCGCGGTTCTCTGCCTCTTACCAGTAACCAAGGGTACACCTGTCACTCTCCCAGGGTTTTGTGCTCTTCCTCTAAGAGACACAATTTTGCTTTGGGCCAACAGGACCAAAACAGAGACTGTCCCCTGCATTGGGAATTGGTGAGGCTCTGTCTTAAACCCTGCATCTGGTTCTGGGCCCTCATGACAAGAAAGACATTGAGGTGCTGGAGCATGTCCAGAGAAGGGCAGCATAGCTGGGGAAGGGTCTGAAGCACAAGTCTGATGAAGATTGAGGGGGTTAAGCCTCAAGAAAAGGATGCTTGAGAAGACCTTCTTACCGTCTAAGCTGGGTTAGCACTTGGACTCAGGATCTTCAAGGTCTTCTCCAACCTCTCTGATCCTATGATATTTATGATTTTTATCATGATTATTATGAATAGTAGCATTAGTAGTTCTTGGTCATACTTCTCTCACTAGAAGTCTTCCGTTCTTGCTTTGAGTAGGTGTATTTTGTTTTTTATCCATTTCTCCCCTGCTTTTACTCCATGATCTAATAGTTTACTTTTGCAAATGGTTTTTGTAACATTAGTATTTTATCAAAAAGTTGAAAGAAAGGTTATATTAGAGGTACTAAACCCTCTATAGGAGAGAGAATTGAAAGATGGGTTTGTAAGCTGAAAAAAGGATAGTAGTGTCTTTTGGGGCATTTTGGGACAGACAACTGAATGCCTTTGGGTGTTACTATTGCAAGTAAGTACCTCACTGCACTAGAAGAGGACATACATATGCAAATCTTGCTGGGGACTTTGACAAGTGATCACGCCTTTTGGGTATGGTGGAAGCGTATTGAACAGGGTGCCTAAAAAAGTTATCTAGTGTCTGATCACTCCTCAGCTTTTCTCCCCAGTTTGTAGCACTCAGAAGACTTCTCTGAACACATGAATGGTTGCAGGGAAAGACTGATTCAATAATCTATCTTCAAGCCCAATTTTGAGGTTAACTGGGAAAGCTGATCTTACAGCTGAAGTCATACAAGCCTCTTCAAGGGTATTTCCTTGGATACATTAATCCTCTTCTCAGTGAGTGATTTTGTCTTCAATTTGATTTTCTGCAATTATGTCTTCTGTGATTTGGGTCCTATTAATATTAATTCATATTAATATCTAAAGATTCACGGAGATACCTCC